>NW_008583599.1:3822-15412 GCF_000691845.1 Merops nubicus | reverse complement strand
GGCCGCTGCCACAGCCCCAGGTGCAGCAGCAAGCACCGCCCCCGCGGCCCCGGCCCCGCACTCAGCAGCGGACTCCAAACCAACCAAGAGAAAGAACATGAGCATTTGCACTGGGAGGAATGGTGGTCTCTCTGCTCCACCATTCACTGGGAAAAAAAACCCCAAAACACCACGTTTCCAGAAGCCATGAACCCTTCCCACCCAGCCTTGCATAACGCTCAGCTATGAAATGGCAGCTTTTGTCGCAGAACGTTAGAGAGAGCATCAAATGGAGATGAAGAGGTCCAGTGGAGGAGATTCAAGGTGATGGTCATTCATCCTTGTGCCCATTTTTCTTGAAGTGTCTCCATGTTAGGGCATGGAGCACTGAGGCTTGAAACCTGTGTCTTTCTGTGGTTCACTTGTTTTTACTGCGCCTTCTTGTCTTCATGCTTTTTGGATGGGTTGTATCAAGAAGAAGCTAAAGCTCTTGTGAGACGATCTATGCCTAAGGATCTTACAGGAGTTTGCCACATATCTTTCCTTTCTCCTGCTACACTTTAGGACAGCCCTCTGGCTTCAGCATCAGCATCCTGGATCAAATAAGAGTTGTATGTAGTTAAATACTTGTTTGAAGTTGAAAGACCTGGTGTCATCCAATGCAAACAAGAAAATCCTGAAAGGAGATATTAAAGTCTTGAAGCATCAGTGTGAGAAAAAAAAAAGAAAAAAGTGGGAAAGGAGTAAACTTTTCACCTTCTCTACCATGTTTAGAACAAGAAACCATGCACTTAAGTTGCAGCAAGGGAAAATAAGTTCTGGATTTGTTTTTTTTTTTCCTTTTCCCAAATGAAGCACTGAAATAGATTTCTGGGAGAGGATCTCTGCCACTGGACATTTCAAATGGCAGAAAAGGCAACCATGTGAAGCATCCTCATCATCCTGAGGGCCAAGGGAATGGCCTTTCCAAATACTCTTTCATCTCACTTTCCTTTGACTCCTTGATGGCAAATAAAATGAAACTTTACTCTCAGCAAAAATCTTTTTGGCTATCCAGACATTTTTTTCTTTTTTTTTGTCACAGAAGAGGTCTGGTATCCATTGGCTCATGAAACAAGTGTTACAAACTGCCAAGCAGTCTGATTACTAGTGTCATTGTGGGAATTGTCATAGCTTTCCATAACAGGGCCTGCTGCTGATGGTGAGGGACCAAGTCCCTTGATTTTGTTGGGCAGCACCTCATGTATAACCAGGTGAGCGCCATGGTTCTCAAGCACCATGTATGACCACAGAGAACTACTGAGATCTCCAGCCCAAAGGGGGAGATTGGACTCTAATAACTGTGCCTACATCACCCTCCATGTGCTGGACTAACACTTCTTGCTCCTCTGGTCCTTGGAGATGTTCATAACTGCTTCTCCAGAACAGCCGAGGTGCTGAGAGAGCACAGACCTTTTCAGAGGAACACCTAAAAGGGTACACTGGCACATCTCGTGTAAGAGGAAGTGCAGATGGAGGCGGAGATTGCTGCAAGCACCACGGAGCATGAGTCATCCATCTAGCACGTTGTTGTGTTAGGCAGAAGAACGTCTAGTGCCTCTTTCAGGCTTGACTATACTACACATGTCAGGGGAGATAAAACAGCCATCCCTTGTTTCTCCTCAGAAATGTGACTATTTTTATATTCTGGTACAAGGGCAGGGAAATAACGTATCAGGGAGAAGGAGATCTCTGCCTCCTCCACTGCGCAGTCACGAGCTTGAACTCTGGTGGTGGACAGAGACTTGGGAGTGTCAAATGCTCTTGCCTTAGCTTTCTGCAGCTTCTTTTAGTGCTTTCATTATTTAAAGTTGCATTTGGTAAACATTTGATGGTTTATTTTGTAATATATGCTATATCCTTGTAGTGAATGAATAAAACTAAGAGTGGGTGGAAAGGACCTTAGTTCACACCTGTGCTGGTACTTCAGTATCTGGATCTCACTTGAATTCACTTTCTGGATCATGGAAACAGGGATGCATGAGGTTTCACACTGGTCCCCAGTAGGTACTGGTTGCCACCTAAGTACCAGCAGCTGGTGGACTCAGGTGGGTGTGGCAGCCTGCTGTGGCAGCACACTCTGCCTGTCCTGTGTGGCCAGAGCCTTACTGGTGCCCTCTCCAGAGCAAGCAGCCAAGCTGGAACTTCTCTGTGGTTATGGGAGCACTGGCCCCTCCTGAGAGAGAGGGAGGGTTACTGGGACCTGAGGAGGAGGGTGGGCTCCTCCTGGGACTCTGCTGCCACTGATTAGTGCTCTATGTGCCCTGGGCTTAACAGAGCTGCAGGAAGGCTTTGGAGATGCTCCGTTGCCTTGACTAAGGCTTGGTGAGCTTCTGTCATGCCTCTGAGACCCTCCTGGGCTTCCCACCAGCTGCTGCCCTGGGCCCGCCTCTGCCTAAGGCTGGTGCTCGTGGGGTGACACTTGCCACAGCTCCTTGCAGGGGACCACCAGTGCATGTGTGAGGTGGTGCCAGGCTGACTCTGGCCCAGCACAGAGGTGTGCTTTCTCTTCTGGCAAGGAACTGCAGCACAAAGCTACTGCATGCCCAGGGTAGGAATGGGAGGCAAAAAACCTCTCTACTTTTGGTCACAAACTGGGTCCAAAGCTGCCCTCAAGACTGGGCTTGAGATGACCTTGTGAACCATGCAGACATCTGAGCTTAAGGCATACAAGGGCCAAGCACACCTGAAAGCTGCCCTTGGATGCCCATCCTGGGGACTGGAGCTGCCTGCAGGTTCCCTGAGCACAGGGGAGGCCAGAGTCCACAACAGTGGGCTTAAGTGAAGTGTGGAGGTGCATGTTTTAATACTGCCTTTGACCTGGCTGCTGTATCCACAGGGTGAGAGAAGCACTCTCAGCCTCAACAACTCATCAGGGTCTGCTCTGGGTTACTGCACTCTTTTCAGCAAAATGTTTCTCTCTTACATGCTAAGAGGCTCTCAAACCTAAGTAAAAAGAACTGAATTGAGCCCTGTTGGGTGGATTTGCATCAAAACACAGTCATCTCTCAGGCACACAAGAAAATACTATGAGCCCAGAGTAGCCCCCCACAAAAGGACTATCACCAGGGCAATACTCCTTTTTGATTGATGTCTTTTTTTTTGGTAGTCACCATTGGGTTTTTGATGGCTCATGTTTGTTCCCAATGTGCTGCAGCAGACCATACATGTACAGTCCTGAGTTCTACTTGGTGCCTACTTGAAAAGTCAGCAATTTTTCTGAGTGTGTGTCATGGAGCTTTCAAATCTCAGGGTTTTTTGCTGTAAAGAATGTTGCAGTTCTGGAAAATGAGCTGACAGTGAGACCTAAGAAATAACAGGAAGTGCTCAGCTGTGGCGATACTTGCTGCAGCCTCTCTTGGTTCTTCTTTTGTAGACCCATCTACTAAGTCACACAAGATGAAGTGTTTTTTCCCTTCCTTCTTAAGGAGGATGAGGTGATAGGGCTACCACGCTGAGCCGTGTTCTGTGAGGATGCTGCCTTGTCCTCCACAATTGCAGAGATGCAGTTTGTGCTGCCAAGTTGTCAGCAGGGATCAGTTTTGCTTGGTGATGTGCTGCAGAGCCAGCGCTCAAGGAACCGGACAAAAGCGCAGCAGAGGTCTGTAGTCATGCCGTGGTCCTGCAGCACTTGTCAGTTGTGCAGACTGAGTAAGCATCCAAAAGAGCAAGGGTTGGTTACATAGGAGATAGAAATCCTCTATCCCAGTCTTAATCTGCATGACATCGACAACACTAACTTCCCAAACTTGACCTTTCTAGTAAAGTACACAAGACCTGCTTGTACCTCAGCTGAGTATTAGCCAGTGCAGAGGGAGGCTCTCTTGCTTCTGGCACAGGCAGTGCTGGAACCAGCTAGATAATTTAATTTCTACAGTGGAACTCTGAGCCTGTAAAAGGTTAAGTAGGAAACTATAGCTAGGTCAAATGTCTTTCTTGAAATGCTTGCCAAAATGATGCTATAGGCAAAAGGCATTGACTTAATCCTTATTCTGCAACAAATCTTCAGGCTCTGATGTGGAGATAAATCCCAGCTGTGAATGTGTTGTCCATCAGCTCCCTTCTCCAACCTGAGAGACAGGGCATCATCTCAGCCATGCTGAAGCCTTGCAAAAGGCTTAAGAAATCCTATGATTGTCTTTTGAACTGTAGTCCTCCACGGGGTGTGCTATGGGCAACAGGCAGGAGCAGAGCTCAGCTAGTGGGCAAAGTGCTCCACCAACACTACTTGCAGGTGCTGGCAGTGCAGCAAGTAGGTTGGCATAGCTGTCACCCTCTGATCCCCCAATTGGTTAAAGGTCACCCTGGGCCTGGAAGGACCGAGGGGCCAGTTCACGTGCTGTGAGTGAGAATGTAAGAGGTCTGGCCTCAGACTTTTGGATAAAATCACTTTCTAGTAGCTATCAAGCTTGTGAAACAACCCTGCTGGGCACTCCTATCTAATGCTGTGGGAAGAAAGATAAGAATTGAAGGAGAGAACAGTAAGCGGCTCTATGCCAATGAAGTGGCCTCCTAGCCTCTTCTCCCACCCTCATCTCAGAGGAAGGATGCCAAATTAAGCCTTCTCCTCACCTTCTCCCCTACAAAGTGCTGCTTCCCTCCCTGCAGGTGACAGTCTACTAAAGTACCTTTTCCCATCCTTGAGCCATGAATCAGCGGAGGGCAGAGAGCGCTTCCCTCTCTCAGGGCTGCAGGTTTAGCCCTTGCAGAGGGTTGCCTGAGCAGCTGCTTGAGTGGCCTCTGATGCTTGCCCCAAACTGAAATTCCCCTGTACTCCGCTGCTGGAGAGAGAGGAGTTCTGCTGCTCCACAGGCAGAGGGTGAAGTCTTTGTCCTCCTGCAGGTGGGGATGATTTGCCATAGCTGGGCTCCAAGGACCTTCTGCAGAAAAGGAAGCCACTCTCGACATGTCTGTCCTGAAAGACCAGAGAGGAGTTGACACCCTGACTGCCTCCCAGCTGCTCTCCGGAGGCGAGGATGGCAGAGAAACTGAACAAAACTTCTCAACCCTTGCAAGTTCTCCTGGCAGGGCAAAGGGAAACAACCCCAATTTGGTGAGGTTACAAACCTATAGCTTCCTCACCAGAATTTATCCTCCTTAGTGAGGGGGAGCCACTTTCTCTCCAAAGAACAGCAGGAAACCAGGTAAAGAAGCCGTCCCAAAGCCCAGGTCAGAGCACCATGCCATGACTGTTGATCCCCTTGATGCTCTGCTGGAACTGGGAAAGTGCAAAGGAGAGCTGTGGGAAGAAAGAAGCAAGCCCACGAAGAGCTACGTCACATCAGGATCAGTATGAGCATCTGCCAGCCACTGCCCATGACTCCCCAACTGGGATTTGTGCCAGAGGAGGAGCACAGGGACCAGCTGAGCTGGCCCAGGGAATAAGCCAGGGTCCATACATGTAGCACACTGGATAACATGGCAAGTGAAGAGTGATGGGCAGGCACAGAAACAGCTGCTGGAGAAGATGAGCTGGGTGACCAGGAAGCAGGACTTGAATCACATAACTGTCACGCTCGCACTCCTGGGATGAGGCTTCTCTTTCCATGTAGACCTCTCATCTGAACTGTGATTTACTCTTTGGGCAGGAGGCACACGTTGCATTCCTTGCTGGGCCTCCTGCTTCCCCCTCCTTTTTTAATCGCAGGACCAGCTGCCTGTTCTCACCTAGTGTGACACTTCCCCAGGCAGCACTGCTGCAGGGGTACTTTCTATTCTAGCTTTCCTTCCCTACAAAACTCACACTCTGAGTGGTTTATTTTTCCTTTTTGAACACCACCTCAGCAGTCCACCTATGCACACGTCACCCGAAGGGCAGCATGCCTACTGAGAGGGAAGACAGGGGACTCCCAAGACACCCCCATGGCTTCGAAACACGGTTCCTCTATCACACCCACCCCAGGAAGCTCCGCTCCAGGTCACTGTGCTGTTGCCAGCCTTTGCCAGTGTCATCAGGAGTGACCCCTGGCTTTGACGGGATCGAAGAGGAGTACACCTCCTTGCTGTCTCCTGCCGTGCAAGGCACACAACTGACAGTGACTCCTCCTTTTCTGAGTCTCGCTGGGCACGTGGTGAGCCCCGTGAGTGCAGAGCCCACGGTGCCAGCAGGCCCTGCTCTCCCGCCTGCACACGTGCATGGCCGCTCTGAGCGGCTGGTCTAACCAAGCACACGCAGAGGGAAGGAGAAAGCAAAAGCTAGGGCAGACAAAAGACTAGAGTGACTTTTGATTCTGCCCACCTGGCTGTCAGCAGCACCGACCTCAATGTGGTGCCTTGGTGCCTTTGGTTTGGGTCACATTTTTAGTCAGTTTCTGCCTTCGGTGCCTCTGAAATGTAGTTTTTGAGATAACAGGAAGAGATAACCCCACAACAGAAACGCTCTCTGCATAGTAGGGCTCATCGGTTGCATTTCTCATGGGTTTTCTCTGCCTACATAACAACAGCAGGCAATCATTTTGGATTGCTGCTTGGCCTCCCACACAAACACCCACTTTCATTTCCAGGCCTTCTGGGCAGTGTGGGGCAGATAAATAAGCACAGCTCAGAGGCAGGAGGGTGCGAGTAGAGATGTGCATGGCATGGGCACTGATGACAATGGAAGGGGAACAGCTCTGAAACAAAACTGCAGGCATCCCAAAACTGCATTGCTATGCTTACTGCTTCCTGGCTGAACACTAGTGAAATGGGGAGAGGGGGAAAGGCTGGTGCATTAGGACAACTAGCCCTTGAAGAGCTTCAAGCTGAAATGTAATGCCTGCTGGGACAGTCTGGAGCTGATGCTTCTAGCAGCTGGAGTCAGACAAACCTCTCTTCCTCTGCTAAAGGCAAGGTGAGCTTTCCAGTGAAGAAGCAAAGGAAATAAAGAGTCATGCACCTCACTTGCTTCCATGATGGGCTTTTCGCAAAGCCTGCTTCAGTCCCTTTTTCTTTTGAGTGTATACCCCAAAGTCCCCTGTGTTTGCTGGGAAGTTCACCAGAGGGTCCTGCTGGGCAGAAGCTCACTAAGCTCCCTGCCCTGGAAAGGAGCTCTGTGCCAGAAGGCCAGGGACCTTGTGATTGCCCTGCTCTACTCTTATTCCTGACCTCTCATCTCACACTGATGGTGTCTCCTGTCTCTCAGTGGCTCTCACTGCCCTAAGCACTAGACAGATGGCAAAGCTGGGAGAGCAAAGGTGGTCTGTAGGTTTGGGATGCTACCACGATGCTCTTGCTCATATGCCTGCTGAGGACAGGGTCCTGATTTCTCCACTTGTCTGAGAAGGGAGTTCTTGTAGGTATCGGTTTACACTAGCATCACTGTTTTATTCTGGTTGTACTTTTCTGGAGGTTTTACAGCTGTTAAACGTACCACCTGAGGGAGCTGTGTCTCTGAGAATGGCTGTGCAGCCAACAGGCTGTGCAACACAAGGGTGACAGACAGACCGGTGTGCTGCAGGCACACCCATCACTGTAGTAGCCAAAACTTCAATTTTAGTTGGATTCAGTGCAATTTCAGTAGCCAGGGCCACTGTAAGTGAGCAGAATGAGGATGTGGTTCCTACTGTAGGGGAAGTGCCTGTATCTCAAACCCCAAATTCAACCAGAAAACCCTCTAATACCCTTTTGCTGAGCTTACAATTTCTATAGACTCTAGTTTTCTTTTAGCCATTTAAAAAAAGACAAGCTTAGCCAAAAGCTAGCCACTGCAAAAGAGGAACTGAGTAACACAAATCTTTTTTAAAAGCACTGACAGGAAGGAAACATGTCTGCACAACAAGTGACTTGTAGGAGCCTTTAGGCCCTGTAGTGGAAATTAAATACCGAAAGTTGGAAGGGTTGCTGGGGAACGAAGGTCTTCAAAAGAACATCTGTTTAATAAGGAAAAGAGGTAGAAATAAATGGTGTCATCACCATCTTTCTTCACTGGACGCCTCACCTTGCCTAGAAATTCAGGCTACACATGGGCTGCTTAGTCTCAGGCTGCTGAGAACAGCAAATACGTCCCTGCTACTGCTGCCAGAGTGCACTCTCTTATCAGGCTCATTCTTGTCCATTTCACCACTCTTCCTTGGCATCCCTGTACCGCAGGGATGGCTTGCCTGGGGTGTGTTCTGGGGAAAAGAGGCTGGATATGCGAGTCTCTGAATATCAAATGTTACCTGCAGTAAACCTCTCTGCAGACTTTGGGAACATCACATCAGGAAAATTTGGTCAGCTTTAGGAAAACCACCAAATTGCATCTATGAAGAGCCACAGATGGTGCTAGGGTTAGAGGGGATGTTAATAAGTGAGGAGAGACATTTCAATATGACAACTGCAGAAGAAGTAGCTGTGAATCTTCTTTCTTTCAAAGCATCTGTGCTAGAGAAGAACATCTGTGACAGAGCACCTGAGGCAAATGCAGGCATGATGTCTTATCTAGAGATGAAAAATCGCACCACTACTGGCAGGCACCAAAGCAGCTGTCTCAACTGATTCAACATATGTATGCACAAGTTAAGCAGTGAGAACTACTGGTCTTCTCCGTCTCCTGAAGCTTTGAAGGACACGTGCTCCTGAAGCCATCGTAAGAAATAGTACAGAAGAATGGTTTACAGGCCTAGATCGATCAGAAGGAAGAAAAAGCTCTGCTTCTCCCAGGTATAACAAGAAGATGCTGTGTCCTTTTGAAAAACACTGCTGTAGGAAGGTGAGATGAAAGAAATTATGCAGGTGATACTTCTGTGTGAGACAGCTGAGGCTTAGCCCAGCACTGCTGATGGCACTGCAGGCACCGACCCTCTGTGAGCTGAGCCTGGGGACAGGCACGGCTGCCTGGGCCTGACAGCTTGGCTCGTCTCTCATGTGAGACCTGGCAGCTCTGCACCTTCTCCCAGCTCAAAGCGTCATACAGGCGGGTGAAGAGTGAGCAGAGGTCTCTTGGGGCAGTTGTGTTTCGGAAGAAGAAACTTGTGTGCAAATGGTGTGGCTCCTAGCCAGGAAACCTGTCCATGATTTCTGCCATAGGTGTCCTGGCAGCTTTGGCAAACTGAACACCTACCTTTAGTCAGATACAACCCAGAGTGGGCCAAGATGAATGCCCTACCTAAAACACACCACTGATGGATTTCCCCAAGTGCTTCATTCAGCTGTGCTATCAGAGGTCTCCAGGAACAAGAAGTGGAGGAGGCAGCAGGTGCCCTTGGTTGCAGCCACCTGCTTGGTGCTGTGTGAGCATGGGGTGCACAAGAACATGTTGGTGCTGTCACCTAGTGGGACAACATGAGCACAGCCCAACCATGGCTCTGTGCTCTTCCCTCCCACGCCTTTTAAACTTCCGTTGCACTAATTTATATCCTGACTAATAGGCCTGGGAGTATTTTGGGGTTGTAAGGTTCTGACCTAGAATAGGCAGCGGAAAAGCTGTTACTGTTACAGGCTTCATGCATAGTTTTTATCAGGCTTGTGTATCACAGGCCACACCTAAAGGGAGTTCATCTAAACTCATGAACTCAAATGGCCCCCTCCATTAGAATGTATTTTGTGCCTCTAAAAGAAATTAGCCCAATGCTGTTGTCAACCATAGAACAATGACCATCTAATTTAGATCTTGTTTTGAACCCAAGGAGATCTGAATGGTCAAAGTTAAAGACTTTTCTTAAACACTTGATTTCTGTTATTTGTATTCAAAACACAACACCAGTCACTACTTTCCATTTGTGATCTCTGCTACAATTGGGTTCAAATTTTGGTTCCTCTTGCAGCTGCTCAGACATGTTCTGCCACTTAAACAACCAAATTTTGGTTCCTCTTGCAGCTGCTCTGCAACTTAAACAATGTTCTGCCACTTAAACAATACATGGCAAACCTCCCCAGCTGCCCTGAATTTTCCCAGAGGGTATATTGAGGTGACTTGTCTTCTGGAAGACAAAAAACAACGTCAGAGATTCAGTAATTGGGATGTGTTCAAGGCCAAGGGGCAGCGGAAGGGCAGAGGTGGGAGTAGGGCCTTGCAGCTCATCTTACGTCTTTCCCGGCCTCTAATGGCCTTGTCCACTAATTCTGCCGGAGGAACTGGAACGCAAACCGCAGCCTGCAACAAGGAACTGAAAACAGTCTCCCAAATGGGAAGCATAGACATGTTTTTGTTTTTAAGGATGCAGGGATTTCTTAATCACGCTTTAAACAGAACTGTAGAACAGCCCAAGTTGGAAGAGACCTCAGAGATCATCTGGTCCAACCTTTCATGGGAAAGGAAACCTAGATGAGATTTTTTGACCCTGTCCAGTCGCGTCTTGAAAATCTCCAGTGATGGGGACTTTACCATGTCCCTGAGTGAAATGCTGGGGTCTGAACCCCAAGCCCCGAATTAAGGTTGACATATGGGTGATTCCCACAGCCCTTCATAAAGAGGTGGTGAGTTTGCCTTATAGCTTCCCCCCAGGGTGCGCCGGCCCTGCAGGGAGAGCCATAAGGGAAATGAGCCCCAGGGGTCCCGCATGGAGTTGACAAAGGTCAGGTGTCTGCTTGGGGATAAAAGCTGGGACCACTTGCAAGGAGTCAGGAGTTCTTCACTGGTTCAGGGCAGACCTCCTGACTCTACCTGGAGCTGGGCCCCGGTCTGTTTAGACCGACGGTCTGTGTAGTCATTTGTGGACGCAGGTTGATCGGGTGAGAGTTGCCATGTGGGCACCTTTTTCTTATGTATTTAACTAGCTGGTCTGGCTGTTTCCCATGCCAACTATGGGCAACCTCGGCTCACTGTTTATACCACCTGTTGTGGGACGAGTCACGTCTTTTGTGGGATCGTCGGGGGTGGCGTCGATTGTGTATCAGCTGATGGATCTGTTTGTAGCCCTGGCGGTCATTCATATCATAACGCTTTTGTATACAACACAGTCTGCGTATTGGATTCTCTTCCTGTTGGTGCTATCATCTTTGTTGGGCCTGGTCATTGGCAAAACACTGAGGAAGCTGTGCTAGTGATGGGTTGTTCCTACTCTAAAAAATTTATTTCCTGTATCAAGAAGAAAAGTCTCCCAGTGCAACTTGTATCCATTGCCCCTTGTCCTGTCCATGTGACTCCTTGTGCTTTTGGTTTAAATCCTTCATCTTTATCTCTTGAAACACTTCTGTTCATGTGTGATGAAGGGAGAGCTTGGCTGGTGTGCCTAAGGAAATACAGTTATGAAGGTATGTGTCTCTGTTGATCCCCATTCATGCTGTCCTCTACCCTTCCTTCCTACTATTCTCCTAGTCTTTTCAGGAAGCAGGTTACACCTGCTGAATTACAGAAAGCTCTCAGTTTCTAAAAGAATCCTAGCTTAACTTCTTTCATTTGCCTCTGCTGTGTAAGGCAGTCCTTGCCCCTTGGTTAACTACTCCAGCCCATGGTGTCAACTATGGCAACTGCAGAAGATCAGCAGTGCAAGCGATGTGAGTGGAGGAAAGTCCCGGCAGGATTCCCTTTCCACACATGGGGATGATATGGGGGTCAGGGGAAAAAAAATCCCCAAACACATTTGCTTACAGAAGATGGGTTTTGGTGAAAGCTGCCAAAATGTGCCTGTGCTGTGCCAAGGAGGGGAGCCGGGACAGAGCCAGGAGCATCATG
>NW_008583599.1:0-3761 GCF_000691845.1 Merops nubicus | reverse complement strand
GCCCGATGCCCCCAGCCCGGCCGGTGCCGCGGCTCTGGCCCGATCCGAGGAGAACCGCAGCAAGGCCAGGAGAGGGCACCTGAGAACAACGGCTCCGGGCACGGCTCTGACGCAGAGCGGGCTTACACACTCCTTTTTTTTTTTTTTTTTTTTTTTCTTTTTTTCTTTTTCCCTTCTCTCCTCTTTGCTTTCCACAAACCCTGAAAGCTGTTTTCATCTTCCCGGGAATTTGCTGCTTTGTGACATGAAGGGGGAGCAAAAAGCCCTGGTCGGTGTGCGGGCAGCAGCGCCTTTCCTGCCTCCGCCCAGCCGACATTCCCCTCCCCTCTAGCCCCCAGTTCTCCCCTGTCTACCACACACACGCCCGCGCCTGCACACGGGTACGTGCTCAGTATTGTAACCGCTGTTTCGGTTTTGTTTGTTTTTCTGGAAACACGCAGATTTTAGTAAAGCAGGACCTGTGTTCAAATCATAGTGAGGCTTGGAGGAAGGGGAAAAAACATCCCACCTCAGAATGCAAGAAGGTCAAGCTGCAAGCAGTGCTCAGCTTGGCTGCCTTTGTGAGACACTGCTGCATGCTGGCCTTCTTTGTGCTAACACTGTTGAATGTTGCTCCTTGAGAAACCTGTTTTTCCGAGGCCAAAACTGTTGAACCAGAGATCTTGCACATCAGACTTCAAATGGAAGGTATCAGGCCTGAGAACTGCACAGAGCTCAGCTCTGCGTGAAGTCACAGTGCAGCATCCCTGCCACACTTCCCTTCTGGGAGCGTGAGCTTTCCATGGCCTTTCTCTCTCTCATGTGTGGAGAGATGCACTCTTTTTACCCCCAGCCCACAAACACGCACTGTTTCCTCCTCGCTTCTCACAGGTATTTGCAGATTCAAGCATGAAATTTCTACCAACAAATGCTTTTTACATGCTCTGCTGTGTGGCTTTGCTGTATATGCTTAGGCCCTAATTGCATCACGCTCCCTTCCTCAGGTGAGCACCCCACTCTTTTAGTAAACAGACGCACACAATAAACATTTCATGCTCCATAGCTGTGCCCAGATAACTCACATAGAACTCACACATATGTGTACATCTCCACTTTTTAACCACAGAGACTGCTCTGTCATAAATTCATACTACAGACTGTGTATACACAGGTACCTTTTCCACATAGCCCGTAGAACTTCAAGTATAAATATACTCATTTTCTTTGCACAGACATACACTCACACACTTACTTTCCTTTCTCTGGAACAGACAAGCCTTTGTTGTTAGGCTGTCTCCACTCTTCTGGTCTTCCTTTCCCCCCTTGTTTCTGACTCTGTTTTCGCTAATGCCTGTCTCTCCTGCTTGTTTAAGCTGTCAGCTAAATTGTGAGGTGCTGCAGATGAGTGCCTTGAAATCATTGTTGTCCAAGGCCTTTTCCTGGCGTGATGTGTGGCTTGTTAAAATGGGCTCCATGTGGGCTCTTTCAGTGAATCCACCCCCACTCCATTTTAAGGGTATAAAATGCAGCATTTTGATGAAACATTTTCCCCTGCTGGGATGCTCTGTGCTGCAAGGGTGAGGGGCTGGACTCCTCCTCGGGTGGGTGCGATATCTCTTCCATCGCTGTTGCAATAGCAAACCCTCTGACAACTGCTCTTGCCAACACCCCAATGTTGCCAGAGCAGGCTGGGCGGCCACATCCTGCCCACGTAGGCTCACTCGCGCATGCTGGCCCTGGGTGCCACGCCACCGCCCCTTGAGCTCCACGGATGGGTTGCTCATATGCCAAAGCTGGGGGAGAAGCAGAAAGCCAGGGTGCAACACATGGCAGGGGTGAGTGATGTGGGTTCTTGGGAAGCCAAGAGGGATTTCAGGGTAGCTTGCTAGCATCAGCAAAGGCTTGCAGCTTTTGGGAGAGCAACAACACATGGTAGGGGGTGCCTGTTGCTGGAGTAGGGGCAAGCGGGCAGGCTGTGCTGCACGGCAGCATTAGGGAAGGGGAGGTGGTGAGGGTCTTCCCTCACCCCCCTTGTGAATGCTCAGCACTGCTCTCTGGACACTCCTGGAGAGGTTTCCTGCACCTTGCTGCTGCCCAATCTGCCCAGGGCTCTCTCCTGGTTTGAGTTAGAATAGAATTAATTCTGCTCAGTGATGTTACTTGCCAGCTAACTCTCTTCTAACTGCACTTTCTGAAGTTAACAGACTATTTTTGCAGATTATGTCTGTTTCTAGCAGTGATAACACTTGATGTTTACAGTTACCACCAACGACTGGTATGCAGGCCAAGGTCACTGCTAAATCTTGCATACCACAATGAAGGGTGAGAAAGGCTGCACCCACAGGGAGGAGCAGACAGGACAGGTGACCCCAAACTGACCAGTGAGGTATTCCATTCCGTATCCATCATATTCAGTACAAAGCTGAGGGATCATGAGGGTCAAGCTCTCCTCTTCAATGGCTGGCATCTGAGGAGGACTCTGTCCATTTTGCCTTTGATCCTGAGCTGTGTGTTCCCAAACTGAGTTCCAGAATCCAGCTCCTGTACCCAGCTGCCATCTTCTGCTGAGTCCAGCCTGGGACTTTTCCCTGGGGCTGCTCCCCAGCATCAGTGATGATGGTGATTTAGTACATTGAGGTGGGCTTCAATCCTGGTTTTGTATATATTCCATTTTATTATTATTATTATTGTCATTACAGCTGTTTTACCTTCTAATCTCTAATTCTCTCTCACTCCCTTTCTCTTTACATTTGAGAGGGGAGAGGGATTATCAGAGAGCATCTGTTATAGGTTTGGGGGTAGCCCTGACCCTAAACCATGATAGGCTTTCAAGATGCAGCCTTGCTGGGACTTCTGCAAGTGGTGTGCTGCCAGCCTCTGCAGCAGGGCAGGGCCTGTGCCCTGGGGAAAGGGCTTTAGCCCCAGCCAGATTTCAGGTGCTTTCCCAGCTGTGTTCTGTGTTTAAATAACAGCTTCCTGCTGTTCTGAGTGAGTTACCTTGGGTTGAGAGACTGGGGCTGTGAGGAGGTGTGGAGTACAGAGAGATATGTGTGGATTCTGTGGGATTCACCTGGTGCAAAACCAGACTTTAGCTTTGTGCACCTGAATGCTATCAGTGTCCTGTCCTGGTGCTAAGGTGAAGTGTATTCTGTAGTATAAATGTCATGCTCAATATAAAGGGGGAAGCTTGCTGAGGATGAGGGGGTTGAGTTGGTCTAGTCTTGTTGGTCTCCTGATCATCCTCCTGAAGACTGGCTTCCTGTTTGTTGGAATCACCATACCTTTGCTGGGCTGCGTATAATTTTGTATATGTTATACTGATATTGGTATTAGTTTGGCTGTTTCACTAAATTAATTTTCATTTCAGCCTGTGAGTGTCCTCTCCTTTCCTGATCCCCCTTCTTGGCTGGGGAGGGGTCATCGTGTTATAGAGCAACTGCTATAGTTTGCTTGGGTACAGGCTAAATGTAGACAATGCTGAACCCACCTTCCTTCTTGACTGGTCCTGGCCTTCTGGGTGTCTCACTGGAGTTACAGTTCTAAACTGGTCAGATGCTTTTCACTTTTTGCCCTTTCTTATTTATTCTTTTCTGTTGAGAACAAATGAGGCAAGAAACAATGTCCAGGAGATGTTGTGTCCTGCATGGTCTTCCCAGGACAGCCTGACTCCTCAGAGTGGTGATACTAGTGCAACTTCCTCTCATATTCCTCTTTCCGTCCCTTCATTGCAACCTTGTGGTGAGTCACAACAGTTATATTTACAGATATATATATATATATAT
>NW_008583598.1:0-37435 GCF_000691845.1 Merops nubicus | reverse complement strand
TTTTTTCCTAAGGCAGAATTGCTCCTTTCATACAGACTTCATGATGTTCTTCATTGCATGAAGAGAAAAGATAATTTGGACTAAATTAACTGTCACTAAATTTTGGGGTGAAGCAGCTCTGTATTTCTCGATGCACATATGCGAAGAGCAAACATCTTTAAAGCTGAGATACCTTATTAAAAATTTCTTTTCTCTTTGTTTCATTTACTACTGGCATCAGGAAAGCGCTGAGAAGAGATTACAGTGGTTGATGAGGTTTTTCCATATCTTAAAAAATGAAAGAGGAGCAGAGGCAGGGGAGATGGTAGTTCCTTGGCTTTGCTATGCAGCAGTTAGAACACTTTAAAATTTTGTAAGGATCACATTGTTTTCAAATGGTAAATGCTCCTATGTGCTGGAAAACTGGCAGCACTTCAAGACATCTGTTACATTGTCTTTTCAGTGTTTCCAGTAGTCTCAAAGTGCATCAAATGTCTTGATTCTGAGCTGCTAGGGTGGTGTTAATCCTCTCTCTCTTTGGGATTGGCCACAGGGAAGAACATTAAGGGTTTGGAAGCCTTTGGTAGGTGTGATAGTGGATGCAGTTTAGTTTTGTGCTGTGCTGTTCTATCAGTATAACTGTTATATATACAGGCATCTCTCTGAACTGGTAGGCTGCACAGAGCAGAGGACTTGGTTTGTAGCAGCATGGAAGAGATGCTAAGAGGTCATTTATGAGCCTAAAAATAGGCAATGTCTTGTTAAACTTTTGTGAAAATGAACACGCCCTTGGAGTTCTAGTACCAGACAAGTGACATGCTAGTACTAGAACTCTTTCATTTTGCTTTCTTGATTGAGAAGAAAGAGGTGGATGAAAGGAAACTCGTGTTGCCCATAAACCAGAAGGAGCATTTGCACAAAAAGAGACAGATTCAAAGTCAAGGCCAGATGATGCTTGATTAGTTATGCATGAGGAACAGCTTATCATCCACTTCACTTGCAATTGCCTTACAACAGCCTTGCCTCACTTTTCAGACCTTGGTCCTGTCCTGCTACTTTAGGGTTTTATCAAGCAAAACTTCTTGGGGAGAAGGTGCCTTGAGCATGTTTATGAATCTGTCAAATTTTCAGGCAGAAGAAAGGAGAGAGTTACTTCAGCAAAGATCTCGTTTCTCACTTGCAGCTAACAGCGAGGAGTTTGAGAGTTACTCTGAAAATTACTAGATCATAGAATCATAGAATCCTTTAGGTTGGAAGGGACCTTCAAGATCATCAAGTCCAACCATTGAGCCATTAGGGCTCTAAAGTCCTCTGCCAAAACAGATCAGAATCTGTCAGGGCTGGAAGGGACCACAAGGATCCCCCAGTTCCAACCCCTCTGCCATGAGCAGGGACACCTCCCACTAGATCAGGCTGCCCAGAGCCTCCTCCAGCCTGGCCTTAAAGACCCCCAGGGATGGGGCCTCAACCCCCTCCCTGGGCAACCCATTCCAGGGTCTCACCACTCTCATGGGGAAGAACTTCTTCCTCAGGTCCAGCCTGAATCTGCCCACTGCCAGCTTTGCCCCATTCCCTCTAGTTCTGTTGTTACTCGATAGCCTAAAAATACATAATGTGTGCTCTCTTCCTCTTCTGTGAAGTTTTAATGTAATAGTTACAGATATAGTTACTTTAACTGAGTGATTTTGCTTTCCCTAGAAATAAAGATGCTATCTTTATTTAAAGATGCTATAAGAAGAGTGGGGAAGCTGAAAACACTTGTCATCCCTAGCTTCTTGAGTAACAGAAAAGTCCTTCAGCCCTTCTGCATCTCCTCAAAGGAAGATGAAAAGGATCAGTCCCCTTCTAATCCATGAGCTGTGCCACTCAGTGTCTTTGTCATTTGGACTATTGCAAAGTGCTCTTTCCCCTTAGGGTGCCATGGCAAT
Source organism: Merops nubicus (assembly GCF_000691845.1). Lineage (NCBI taxonomy): Eukaryota > Metazoa > Chordata > Aves > Coraciiformes > Meropidae > Merops > Merops nubicus. The sequence continues at coordinate 35,528 of NW_008583598.1, read as the reverse complement.
GTATGGCATTGCAGAATGAGGTTGCCATTTTATTAAGGAGCACTTGGTGAATATTATGGTGTACCTCCTAGGTTGGTATGCTGCTTCTGACTTGCCTCCTGGTGTAGTTTAAGGCACTGTTTTTGACAAATATACATGATACCTAGACTGGGGCTAGTATTCTCCTGTTTATCTTCCAGTATGAAGCAGTAGCAGTGACTAGGAGTTTTCCCTTAGGGAACTGCAGGCTGCCATGGGATATACTACTTAAAGTCTTCATGACACAGACCAATCCTAACTCAGTCATGTAGCTGCTCCTGATGAAACCTCAAGAGTGAAGGTTGCTCTAGACCTCCCATGTAATGAGTGAGAAGAAATGAGCATTTCCATAGCATGATTCAGGATTCCTCTGTTGTGCATCACTTTCTGCAGGTGATTAATTTTCCTGTTTTCTACTGCAATGTTTTGAAAATGGAAATGTGGCTCACTGCTCTTCTGTTTAGATTTCCCAGATAGATGTCTGAAATTTGGCTACAACTTCAGAAAGTGCATCAAGCCAGTAGCAGCAATCTGTGACCAGGCAGACCTGTGCTTTTTGATTGGGATTTCTTCACTTTTTTTTAAATTATGAGAATTCAGTGGGCAGTGGAAATGTTGGCTGTAGCAGCACTGCTAGTCGTCAGTTAAATTTATTGACTTTTGGTAGTTGTACTACAGGCTGGAGCAAACTTTTTGACTTCTCTTACAGCTGAGACAAACCACAAAAACTAATTCTAAACATACCCTTTTACAGGGAGCTGAATACCTTTAATTTATTTTGTTTTGGGGTTTTTTTTGCCATGCTGGCAGGGTATGAAGCTAAAGGAGCTGCAAGCGGATGTCAGTATAATCTCAAACCCTCTGAGTGTGCTTAAAAGAGCCATTTGTGTGGAGGCCCTTATGCAGCTGAAAATCTCAACAAGAATTTGGCAGAAATCTCAGCATTGGAAGATGGCAGATTCCTGTGCAGCGAGATGTTTACTGGTTCACTGTTTTATTTTTGGCAGCTGCTTTTGCACTTGATATCCTCAGCTAGTTTTGAAGGTTTTACAAAGAATAATTATTCATTTCATGAAATGGATCTACTTTACCCACCCAACAGGGCACTGATTCACATATTTGCCTGGTAACATCCCGTTGTTATCAGAGCTGTGTTCACTTCTGCAGGGTTGCTTTCACTGGGGCATTAGAACTTCCTGGGCTGTGGTTTTGTTGCATGATTTGCTGATGGGTGAGGTGACTGTTTTCACTGATTCCTGTGGAAACACTAGGGCTACCAAGCTCTTTGGGAAGTGGAAATGACTTAAGTTATCCTGTTTTCTGCTGGTAGTGATTACTAATGTAGATGCTTCGACAGCCTTTTCATAGGAATATGAGCTATTGCACCCATGGCCTTACAGATAAGTGGCATCTTCATTGTGTCAGGTTAAAAGCAGTGTTTTCTTATTACCAGGCCAGGTTACTGTAAAAGGCATAGTGATTGGACTGGATTTTAGCCACCTACAATGTAAAATACCACTAAGTTAACAGACCATTCTTCAGCTTTATGTGAGGTTGGGATACTACCTAAAGGTTTTTCTGATAGTTTGTTTGGTTTTTTTTTTAATAAACTCCTGGAGAGGCACACTGCAGGCTGCTGGAGCATTAGTGGGTTTTGTTGGTTGGTTGGTTTGGGTTTTTTTTTTTGGTTTGTTGGGTATTTTTTTTTAAGTTCAGGTTAAGCATACATTCTGTAAGTCTGAACATGTTCACTTGATCTTTGAATAAAGTAACACCTGAATATACTTGCGTGCTGCTCAGCACCCACAAAAAACTTATTTTGTGATGTGCTTCTGGATGCTTACATATGCATACCAGTTGTTCACTGGTATATGTGTTCACTCCCTTCAACTTTTGCATCAGTGCACAGCAGTTAACCAGAAAAAAGCTGAGGGACTCGTGTCCTTCCATAGTTTAGAGCCCTACTGGAGGTGAATATTTCAAATACACATTGAAAAATGAGGCAGGGTTTATGGGGTGTGTACAATATGTTTTATTACTTCAACTGGCATAATGGAGGGGGGAGCTTGGGGCGACTGGAATTCTTCATGTTTGTTTTGTGTCCAAAGAATAGTTTAGAGTTATGCTTGTACTTAGGCCAATTTTTAAAAAAGAATTATCTATTTATTTTCAGTGCTGCAGAGTATGAGTTAGAGTTTACATATGTTCTAGTTAACTCACCACATTTTTTTAGCATGATATTCTAACCTGCTTGGCCATTAACCTGGCTGGCTACCAGGAGAATTTTCAAACTGTTGACTCATATAGCTTCCATATGTAACTTAAACCAGCTTTTCCCACAGTGGAGGCAGCTTGAAGGTTAGCTGCGTTTTCTTTTCAGGGCAGGGAACAGCATATTTTGAACTGAGTCAACACATACGAGTAAAGGAAGTAAATCTAGGCTGTTATTAACTTTTTGGGGTCTGATCTCATTTTTGCTGAAATCTTTCCTTGTTCCAAACTGGGAAAGACCAACAGGGGGTATTTTTTTTGTGCTCCTCTTCCCCACAAGATTTAGTAGTCTTGAGCATACATTGTTCCAAACTGGGAAAGACCAACAGGGTTTTTTTTTGTGCTCCTCTTCCCCATAAGATTTAGTAGTCTTGAGCATACAGAGCCATGGCTCATTTTTTCATCTTTGTACCTTTGTGAGGACAGATCTCCACAGCTGCCATTCCTTTTAAGCCATCTAAGGATCTGGGGACAGGAGTTGCTCTTTGTGGTGCTTGATGTTTTAAGGATGTGCCTAGTTAAGTGAGAAGTTATGCACGGGTTGGATGCCTTGTCATATCATTGAGCACCTATAAGTAAAGGTGGAGCCTGGATGTAGCTGGAACCCCCTGTGTTTTGCATCGTGCAGCAAAGGAGGGGAGGGGATGAGCCTGCTGGCACTCTGCAGTGTGATAGGGAGTGGTACTCTGCAGTGCTGCCTGCCTCGTTTTGTTGTCAAGCCAGATGGTGGCTTCACAAGCAAAAGCCCTGGCAATTCTGAGTCCTGCACTGGTGTGATGGCCCCTCTGACACAGCCCACGGTGAGGAGAAAGACCCCTGGGACCCTGTATGGGGAAGGGGGAGACAGCTCCAGGAGGAAGGTGAAAGCAGAGGCAGCAGTTACATGAGACCTTGTGGGTTTGCACTCAGAAACCCCCTGTTGAGTACTGGTGTTATTTTTTTTCTTGCAGACAGCACAGAAAAAAATGAAGTTTAGCAAGAGGGATTTTTCTCATAGGTTTTGATATCCATTGGAACTGTGGTCCCTACTGATGAAGAGGCAATTCCAGTGTTACCACCATTATTGGAAAGCTGCATCGTTCCTCAGGCTCCTGTTTTCAAACTGTGATATTTTAATTATTATTATTAATGGTTTCCTTTTTTTTTTTCTGGCAACAAGGTGGGGGAATGAAGATACTGACCTTCCCCTACAACGTAACAGCTCTGTGCATGAAAAGCAGTATCTGGTGTTGCTTCAGTTCACCTACCTGACTCAATTCTACTTTTTTTTGTTTTAATTATCAAAAAAGGAAGTAAAGTTTATAAGAAAAAAATGGTGTTTTCACCTCTGGGTCTCTGTAGCTAAATGCAGGAGTTATGCTCGGTTCAGGAGACTTGAGTGTGGAGTTGAGTGTGTATTTAAGCTTAACTCTGTGAGGAGTATAAAGTCAATAGGATTGCCATGTTGAACAAAAACACTTTTAGCATGTGCTTAAAACCCAAACCAGATGGAAACATGGCTTTTTTCAAAGACCTGTGGTTAACAAACTCTTCACTCCCAAATGTTTTTTTTCTAGTGTTTCCATGTAATACTTACACCTGCATTGAATGTTGTTTTTCAGCTGAAACCACTGAAATACAGATTTCTTCACATTATATGATTCTGATTTTTTTTGCTTTACTTGGGCCATTCCACCCCATTCTTTATGGGGTGGATGCTGTGGTGGTGTCAGCAGGGGCTGGCTTTGCTGGACTCCAGCTTGCAGAAACCAAATGTAGCCTTTGCTGAGAGGAAGGGCTCAGAAGACCAGAGAATGTGGCTTCCCCAATTTTTTTACTCTAAAAGGCATGTTGGAGTTTTGCTCTGTTTAATACTTTAGGTATTTGGATTAACTCTGATAAAATTATAGGTGGTTGTAAGGGAGTTTGTTGTGCTTATAAATTGTAGTGGGGCTCCCTGTAATTTGTTATAATTAATTCAAGAGTTCAAGGGCAGAAAATCAGGATCAGGTTGTGGCATGCCTTCCTTTTCTTGCTAAAGCATGCCATTACTGGCTTTTTTTTATTTCAGGTTTAACTTTGTGGGTTTATTTGCCGTATCCAAAAAGTAGAGTAGACTCTTAGCAAAAAGTACAAGTACAGAGGATGGGGCTGTGGGGGTTTGGGGGGCTCCTTTTCCAATGCAGTACTGGTGGATACCGTGAAGCTGTATCTGCGTGGCAAGCCTCTCACAGAAGGTCTGTGTGCTTTGGGAGCCTCGTGTCGTGTTTGCAGGTCACAACAAGGCCTGGGTGCATGTCTCTGCTTGTGGCCCTTCAGAACTGAGAGGGAAGAACACTCACAGAGCACTTCTTTGCAATCCAAGCTCAGTTTTTTTGCTGCCAATGAGAATTTTGAGCGTGGTGCTGTTATCTCGTGTCTGACTACCAAGGGTTTCACCAGCCAGCCCTTTGACAGTGGACACCAGAGAGCTACAACACTTTGATACTAGGCTGTACTGGAAGCAGCTGCTTCTGTGTGAGAGGTTATGAAGTGTGTGCTGCCTTCCTAAACAGCCCCTTGTCTGTCTGTGATACATAGGTTCTTTTTTGAATGCTCAATTTTGCCACAGAAATTTGGCTTTGTTCACTGATTCATGATAGAAAAAAAGCATGTTGCTACTAAAATGCTCACACTTTACATGTGAAATCTTCTGCAAGCTAGGTAAAGAATTGGTGGAGCTAGGTGAGATTTTAGTAGACTGTCTTTTGGGGGATACATGCAAACAACCTTTCAGTAGTAAACTGATGAAATAGAGGTGATAAACAACAACTAAGTAGTGGAAAATTCTGAACAGACTGTTCTTAGGTGTGCAAAGGTTTGTCTCCTTATCCAGGAGTTGACTCTGTAGCTGGACCTTAAACTTAGGAAGCCATTGGCCTTTAGTAGGAACCTCACAGGTCAGATTTGGTAGCTTATCTTCATTTTGTGCCTCATTGCAGCTCATAAAGCAAGCCAGCCATTGAGGCTGTGTATTGTTTGTCCTTATGCTCACAAATTGCATATCAAAACAAATGAGAAGTAACTGTCATTGTGAAATAAGCCTGGTTTATCCCAATCTCCTTTTTTCCCCTTTGTCTCAAAACTGTTGCTTTTGAAGAGAGAGACTGAGCGATGTGGAAGTAGGTGATGTGAACTGTGTCTTGATCTGTCCTCCTTTTTCAGTCCTACATGTGAAAATGATGCTGACCCAGCATTGTTCTGCCTCATTAGGATGGGGAAAAGGAGTGACACAAATCTTTCCATGTATTTAATTTATTTTAGTTTTTTGTTTCAGTCATGTTTTCCAGCCAGCTGCTGGAGGAAACCAGGATGTAGACAGTTTGATGCTGCTTTTGAACAACTTCATTTCTTAGTTACCTGAAGCTAACCTTGACCTCCCTTATAAGGTTGTTATGATCAAGGAGTTCCTACCTTAGAAACTTTATGGCTGTGTTTGTGCTATTGGCATTGACAGTTTGAGCTTCTGAAGGAATTTCCTTCTGCATTTGTGACAAAGGCTCTTTCATCTCTTTTTTTTTTTTTCTGGGAAGTCTACTGATCTTTCTGAAGGTCTGTGACAGGGTGTGGTAGACTCATTCTCAATGATACCCTTCCAAAAATACTATGCTTTAGTAGTGGAAACATAGCTGTTGCTTTTTATATTCTACCACAAATCCCAGATAAACGTCTATAGTCTAGAGCTGCGAAACATCAGACTCTCCCTAGGAGAGAGGTTGATGAGATTCCAGAGGAGTGAGCTGGAGGTGTTCTGTTTATCAACACCATCGAAGTTTTTTGACAGTGGCCCAGACAAGGCTTGAGCTCTGTGTTGCAATGACATCAGCAGTGTGTGTACATCTTTTTTTTTTCGTAAAGTGCCTTTAGATTAAGAAGTGCTGATTGAATCCTTGCATCTAAAATGTGTTTCAGCATGCTCAAAGCCAGAAACCATAACACCATCTTTGCCAATATACTGTAATGTTTCATCTGAAAAGTCCAGTCTTGTCTGCCTGTCTTTCCTTCTTGGCATATAAATCCAGTCCAAGTTTGCAGTCAGTTTTGGTGCAGTAGATTGAGTGACGTACATGAAATAAGCAGCATCCAGTAAGTAGCACTCTGCATTGAGACTTGGGGACATAATCTAGATGTCCCAAATCTGCCTTGGTTTCCTGCCCAGGATAACACGAATACCTTCACCAGCCATGTGCCTTAGATACTCTGTTTATAAATTAGGGTAATGATTGTTGATACTATTTTGAAGCATGTCTTAGGAAAGCAACCAGTAAGTCTTAGGTATTATTATGATTGTCTCTAATATGTAATAAATAGATAAAAAATAACCTTTTGGTCATTATAAATTAATTTCTTTGCCCATTGAGTCATTGGCTTATCTAACTCAAAGACTGAGCAAATATGAAAGACCCTGTGTTTAACATTAAAAAAATGAAAAAAAAGGGTTTCTCTAAAATGCAGTGCACAGGTATCTCTGGAGTCCTGTTGCTAAATAGTATCAAAGCCAAGATTACGGCAGATTTTAAGGTGTGAGATGAACAATAGACACATCAATATCAAAGCTAATGCTTAAAATAATTTTAGTATATGATTCTCTGTGCTGGAGGAACTGTTTCCCCTGTGGGCAGATTGTTGCATAAGCGTACATTACAGCATCTCTGCTTAGAAGTATATTACCATACTAAAATAAACCCAAATGAGCCGAGTTGGACTGTTGTTGTGATTCAATGAGGCTTTTATTGTGTTCCTAATTTTAGAAGATGATATTGTACTCTTACTGCAATGTTAGGGATTTTTTTAATTTTTTTTTTTTTTGAGTTGGAAAAGAGCTTGAAGGTCTTGAGCTAAACCACTTCTGGGCCAATCTTTTCCTCCTTTGAGCCTTAAAGGCTTCTTATTTTGAAGATATGGAATGGTAAAGTGATTCTTTTTTCCTCCAAAGAAGAAATTAAACTACATAGCTATGCAGTTATCCAATAGATAGTCTTGATGACAAAAAGGTGCCTAATGAGTTATAAAAAAGTTAGCTGTGCCAGTAATTGCATCACTAGAAGTCATTTTGAAGGAAATGTATCTCTTGTGTAACGTGGTTTGTAGTGCTTTGTGTATTTTCAAATACTTTCAAGGTAAATATTTGTTGGTAATGAAACTGTGATGTATTTATTCATACTGGCTTGAAATTTCCAGAAAAACACACTAAATGATTAATAAAAAAAAGAAAGTTTTCAGTGTTTCCTGCTGCACTAGAGATAGTGTGTATATTCCAAACCCTTCCTGTCCCCCATACACAGAGAAGGCAAGTAAAACCAAGGAAAAATAACAAACATCCAGCCTGATCACAGCACAGCATTCAAACAATTTTAATCCTTATTATCTTGATCCTGTCACCTTTTTGTATAAACACATGGGTCTGTGGATGTGTATGGAATATATGTGTATATTGTAAATCCCTGGGGCAATAAGCAGGTTTTGTTCTGTCCTTATGCATTTCCTAGCAGTTGGATGCTGCTTGATTACTAAGGCTACTGAGTCTGATAATATTGAGTCATTGCTAATGAAGTATTGTGGTTCTTTGTGGAAGTCACTAGTAGGAGAATTGTGAAGATGCATTTTGCCAATTACTCTGGAAAACGAACCCATATTTTAACTTTTGTAAATCATCCTTTAATTTAGCTACAAAGATCTAACCTCCTATATTGATCAGGCCAGATTCTGTGTGGCTTGTGGTATCTGAAACATTGATTGTTGAAGAGAACAGAAATCAATAAAATTGATTTAGTTATTTTCTGCATCTATAGCAACAGAGGTTAAACATCAGATAAACAATGGTCAAGGAAGGGTACAAGGAATTCAGTGACACTATACAAACACCCATGTTCCTTTTCAAAGTAACAGGAGAGCGAACATGGATCCTGATCTTGGGAGGTCTGTGCAGAATTCTATGGGCAAATGGAGTTTCTCTGCATATACACAGCTGTAGCTGACTCTGATATGGGTGTTACAATTAAATTTTAAACCAGTACCTTTATCACCTGCTTACTAATAATATTTGGGTTTTTTTCTTTCTTTTTAACTCTGATGTAGTAGGGAGTGCTAAAATGCAGATGTTAATTCTGGATTTGAGATGTCTCAGTTGTCCAGTTGTGGCTTATTTACTTCATAGAAAGTGTACTTTTTGATGCCATAGATGCAAATATACTTTTAATGTTTTCTGTGTTGGCTAAATAGAGTTGTGGGAAATGATATCCTTATAATTATGGCTTTGTTCAGACTTGCTGTCCACTCCCATTCCCCTTGGAATTAGCTACAAGCTGGCAAAGTGTAGTAGCCTTTATTATATTGAATACACAACAGCTCTGCTGAAAATGTTTAACCCAAAATGAGCAACAAAAGTGAGAGATTTCAGCTTTTAGCTCATTTGGCTGTTGTGGTGTCTCTTAGCCTGCAGTCTCCTAGCATGGCAGAGTGGCTGGATGATTAAAGCTTTGCAAGTCTTACTTTTTAATTTCTTGCCATTTATTATTTGGGGGTGCAGACTGCAAAGTTCTCTTTTGTTCAGCTTCCATATGCTTTCCCAACTAAACTATGCAGGAAGCTTATGAAATGCATGTTTTCATCTGCTGTCCTGGAACAGCTTTCCTCAATGAATCTGTAGCTGAATAACTTTTAATATGTTTGATTTCCCTCAAATTGTAGATCTACTTTTGCAATCAAAGCAAGCAAAGAGCAGTCTCAGCTCGCATAGTGACGTAATAACAGCATTTCATGTAATTCCAGATGGAGTAGCCTCAAATCCTTGACAGAATATGGGCCAATTTCTCCTCTCCTTTGGCTGGGCAGAGAGCCTGACCACAGTTTTGCAGCACAGACAGGCCATGAGTCTGTGGCTGGTAGAGCTATTACAGCCTTCTAGCAGAGCTCCCTCCAGGGTATGCTCCTCCTCCTCCCTGACAGTGGAATGGGTGACTCCAGTTCGTGCCTTGTGAAAGGAGGTGCCCCAGTTCATTCCTTGTGTGGCCACAAGGAAAGGAGATGTCAGGGGACAGCTCAGATGAGTGACACTTGTCACTGTCAGTCCAGGAGTGAAGATGAAGCTGGTACAAACTATAGGCTTCTGCCTCAGTCTTCTTTAGTTTTCTTGGCACTTCCATTGAGGAAGGTGACTAGTCAGAGCCATTGCAGGGGACTGCTTTTCAGTGTGTTTGCCTGTGAAAGGTGACAACTTTTTCCATGAGATTTCTCCTGGTGGATACACTTGTTTGTGTCAGAGCAGTAATAAGATAGATCTTCTAAACTCTTACTCCAGGTCTATCTACAATATATAAGAAATACTAAACTTTATTCTGCTACAGTGTTGCTAAATGCAATGCTGTACCATAATGCTGTAGAATATTCCTTTTAAGATGTTAAGAATTGTGACCTGTTTTGGACAGTCAGGCTCAAACGCCTGTAAATGGACATCCTTCTCTTAAAGTGGGTGCTGACTGCTGTCTTAAAACAATTTTTCTGCAGTATTGGCAACTAAAATTGCAACTGAAATTCCACATCACCCGTTCTTTTGAAAGTCTTGGCCATAATATTTGATACCACAGCAACTGCATTGACATCATATTTTTGCTGATGCTTACCTAAATAATCCTTTCTATGGTTTGTCTGTAGTTTTGTGGGCACTGTGGTTGAAATCATGGCTCCACTAAAACTGGTGGCATTCTTGACTTCTGTGAAGCTAGGATGTCACTGTAAGATTTTACATTGGTTTGACTTTCCTGTATTCTCAACTTTGTTCTAAATATGGCTCTAATTTTATGGCAGATGTGGAATTTTCTTTTATTCTGATAGACTAGAATATGTAATTCATGCATGTGTATGTAGCATTAATAAATAGCCTGCTTTGGGGATTACAAGTCTTGAAGACCAGATTGAGCATTCTTGATTGTATGAAAGTGTCTGTATTTTCAGGATTGGGACTTAGTGTTTGCAAACAAATGGAAACAAACTGATTCCTCTCTTGGACCTAACGAGTGTGAAAAATATGGCTCTAATTTTATGGCAGGTGTGGATTTTTCTTTTATTCTGGTAGACTAGAATATGTAATTCATGCATGTGTATGTAGCATTAATAAATAGCCTGCTTTGGGGATTACAAGTCTTGAAGACCAGATTGAGCATTCTTGATTGTATGAAAGTGTCTATATTTTCAGAATTGGGACTTAGTGTTTGGAAACAAGCTGATTCCTCTCTTGGACCTAACAAGTGTGAAACCTGGGGCTGAAGCACAAGGCTCAAACTGAGAAGCTGTATGCTTTTTACACTGCCTTTCTCAATCAAATTTCAAAATTCCCTCAAGTTCTATCCTTATTAGGCTGTGTGCAGGGGCAGAACATGTTCATGGGCCTTGCTTCCCTGAGTATTTTGCTGCTCTGCAGCTCATGTGGCATCCAAACATCCTGCTGCATTGAGGGTACTGGTCTGGTGAGAGCATTGCTGCTGTCTAGTGGCACATTACTTCATCTCACACCACTGATGGAAGAGTTAACTGAGGAAATTGTAAAATGCTGCATTGGATGAATAGCCTCCAAAGCATGGCTTGGGCTCTGCTAGTTTTGAAGCATGTAGGTGTTTTCTAACTGAAATTGAGTATTTGTGATTATGGCTGAGGCAGTGCAGTCCCTCTAACATGGGTAATGTTCCAGTGGTTCTCCTTTGCTATTGGGACTGGGAAGGTGACTTGCAATCTGAAACAAGACCAGAACAGTTTCTTTGCTATTGCCAGAGGTTCAAGGGTAGGGTCAGATGTGGTGTGCTGGTTGCAGATGATTTCAGTTAGTTTAATACCCTCAGTCTTTATGACCTCTCTTTGCTGTCCACCTTGCAGAGGCTGCAGTCTCTGAGGCTGGCTGTTGTGCTTATGTACTATTGCTTTCCATCTCAGTTTATTTCAAGCAATTCTTTTTTAAATACATGCAATTTTAGACGGATGCCCTTTGTGTTGTGGGGGGAGCAGACATGCAGCTGAGGGGAGCAGTAACCTCATAACCTGCTTCAGCTGCAGCCAGGCTGGCATGTCTGATCACAGCCTGAGAAATGCCTTTGCTGGGTTTTGGGGTTTGCTAACTTGGGTCACTTGGGCATATCAGTTCCTCTCAGCAGGTCTAGGGGCTGGTGCATAAGGATGAGTGCACACATGGACTGTGGCTACCCTGGTACAGTACCTCCACCTTTGGGCTCAGACCTGATGAGGAGTTGCACGTTGGCTGAGGAGGAATTGTGTTTTGTCTCAGCTGGGATGGGCTGCATGTGTCTCCACCAAAAGTTTAAGCTGGTGGATTGTTGTATCACCAACTCAACCGTATAACAAAGCTGTCTCCACTGGACTCTTGCCTGATAAACTGGAGGGACTGCTACATATCCCCACTGCTTTGGCCAGCTCTGCTATGGGTGTCCCTCCATCAATGGGTGAAGGCAGTAACTTGTTAAGCTTCTTGTGGAAGGCTTCTCCCTTGTCTTATCTATTGTAAGTGTAAGGTGAAATGTGTGAGTTTTGTGGCTGTGGTTAAAACTAACATAGTTTGTCTTGTGATTAGTTACTACAAATCAGCAAGTGCACGATATTAGAAGCTGGTTTTGCTTTATTTGTGTATCTGAGTTGTCCTTAGAGATGAGAGACTTAAAAAACTTTCCTATGGGACATAGTTAAAGTTATGCCAAAGTATATTGCTAGAATTCTATTTCTTCTATCAAAATGGTGACACTGGAGCAAAAACAGTAGAAGAAATACAGAACAGCCTCTGGTCTTCAGTAACCTCCACAAAACTGATGGAGGAGGTAATCCCAGTAGGTGTCCCTCTTCAGTGTGGTCTAGGGAACACAAATTAGAACTTGTTATTTTCCTTTTCATCCACCTGGAAGCACTGCACATGTAGGGATTGTACTGATTTATTTTTAGCGATGTAAGAAATCTGAGAGGGAAATACAGACCCTTTTTTAACAGCCTGACCTGTTTGTGGTGAGTGTTTCTTGCTTTCAGCAGTCTTTTGTTCTGTGGAAAATGTACAAACACAGAGATGTTATAATTTGTGCTCTTTACTTTTCCTTGTAGATATCAGTATTACCTACAAGTCAAAAAGGATGTTCTTGATGGCCGATTACTTTCTTCATTGGAGCAGGGAATTCGACTAGCTGGTTTGGCAGTGCAAGGTAAGATGATGTGACCTGGTAGCCCTTCTACAGCTTCTGCATGTTGACTGGGCACTAACTGAGGCCTTGTGTGACTCCTACTCACAACAGCTGAGTTTTCTATTGATTTGCAAGTGCATAGGTGGACTCCCGTTGATGAAACAGTCACACCCTCAGGGAGGAGGGAATGATGGACCACATCACAGTGTTTGTCTTCCCTATTTCTAAAATCCATGTAAGTGAATCTGAACCAAACTCCAAATCTTCCAAACCTGACCACGCAGTACTTTGCAGTAATGAATTTGCTTCATGTTCTCTGGTTTGAAATGCAGTTACATCAAAGAGCATAGCAGCAGCTTTAATTTTACCCTTAATTAAAAACTCGTTTTGCTGTACAGTGCTATCTGAAGTATGAAAGCACACATGATCATAATTTTGTGAGTTATAAATTAATAACAAACTACATCTTACAGTGTCATTTTTATTCTGAGCTTCCTAGGGACGTCAACAGAAATGGGATCATATAATGTATGTGGGCAGAGGAAAAAGCCTTGTGTTTGGAGAAAGTATGTTTCAGTCTATCCATGACTGACTGTGAGAACCTCAGAGTTTCAGCACTGATGCTCTGGGCACGTCCTCTGATGTGAGGGGTGGGGAAAGGACATACATAAATAGCAAGCATGAAGGTCTGATTCTTGAAAATTAGAGGTTCAATGGAGAATAAGGCTAATAGGCTCTTTGTTAGGACCATAGAAATTATGGTTTAGTATCTTATTTTGTGGTTAAAAATTGAAGAAAAGTTTCCTGTTCAAATCTTGAGATGTTTTATTGATGAAGGAAAAGATATGTACAAGATTCCATACTAAATCTTGCAATTGAAGTAAATGAAGTTTTTTTGAGTGTGTAAGTTAGGTCTAAGCAGACACTGAATGTATTTCACTAGTCCTGTGGTTTTGGAGCTTTTGCTAGTTCTGGGAGCGAGTCAGTCTTTGTAAACAGTTGAAGTAATCACTTTTATTTTGAATTTTCTACATGATCTGTTATATTTCAAAGACCATTCCATCAGAATGCTGCACCTAGTCTTGTTTGCTTTATGCCTGACCTTGTATTACTCCCTTTGTCCTTTTTGTGTGATGCAACTGAAGATATCTGAAATAGTTATTTCTTTTAAACTTAGACTCTGTTTCATGTCCATTCTGATTTCTTTCTGTTTATGTTAAAACATAACTCTGAGGTGAAAACAAAATGAAACTGCATTTTTGGCATCGTGCAATATGTGAAATTGTCTAGAAGCTTTGAAAGAATGTTTAGATAATATGATTTATGGTGGGGATTTCCAACTCCTATAATATGAGAATCTTGTAGATGGCTTTTGATCCAGTTCAATTAATATGAAAAAACCTCCTGGCAAGATATTCCTTTGATATAAGCTGTTATGTATTTAACAGATAAATATAGGCTTTGGGTTTGTTTTGTTTGTTTGTTTGTTTGTTTTTTCAATGTAGTTTAGGCTTTAGGAAGCATTTTCAAAACAGCATGATTTCAAGGACATTTAGAAAAGAATCCTCAGCGTGACATATCAGTGAATGTGAGCATGGAGATAAGGACTTTTCTTAAAGACATTTAGGAGCAGTAGAAAAGCAAGGAGAAAGGTTTGGAGCAGTCAGTTAAACTGGCACAGTGCCTGTACTGTTCTGTGGGCTGGAGAAGGATAAGACCTCTCCCTCCACCTCAAACTTTGTTGGTTGTTGAGAGTTTCTAATAGAATCAGCTGGTGGATTTTAACTTCCAAAGCTGTAAAATTATGCATCGTCTCTACAGTTGTGTAGAATTGTGGCAGAGGTAGGTTAATTTTTTTTTTTCCCCTGTGTTTTGTTTGTTTTTTCCTGGACAGGGTTGGAAGTGTTGGAGAAGCAAAAGTGTGCATCATTTTTAAAGGAGACTGAGCAATCTCAGCCTTGTTAGATGGTGGTATTTGTTCATGAAGGCCACAGAAAAAGAAACTCTTGCACTCCTACTGGTTAAGTCTTGCAAATGGTCATGGTATCAGGGATCAAAAGAGAGAAATTATTTGTTGGCTATTATTTAATCTCTGGTAATAACACTGTTATTTTCAGACCTCCATGTTAAAAGCTACAGTACAAGCAGAAATGTTTGTGCTGGGTTGTGGCTTGAGAGAGGACTCACCCACTTGAAATTAAGCATCTGTGCAAAGGTTGAATGTGGTCTAAACGTGTGTGTAAAGTGCTAAAATGAGTAATTGTGTTGTTTTTTCCAGCTGACTTTGGAGACTATAATCAGTTTGAATCTCATGACTTCCTCCGAGAGTATGTCTTGTTTCCTATGGTGAGTTCCTTATCCACCTCTTTTGTGGTCTTCTATGAATAATTTCTCCATGCCTCAGAGATGGCCTTGTTGATAACAGACTGACAGCACCAGCCCTGAACTATTAATAGTGGAAATAAACTTTGCTCCTTAAACCCTGCAGGATACTTGTTTCTGAAGGAATATGGAAATTCAGCCTTTTTCCAGTTTGTGTTAAACCTCCACTAGAAATAGGTGTCAACAAAAGAAATTTACTACTTTGCATCAGAAAAGAATTTGCAGCTTCTTAAAAAGGTGAATATTAACAGTACTGTAGTATGAGTAATAGGACACAGCAAGGGGATATGAGGGCTGCATGATGTAGCAAATGTGGCACAGGACACATCGTGCAGGACACATCTTTCCTCAAAAAGAATGTGAATTTACATCAACTGAGTATTAGAAATTAAGCATGAATCAGGTCTTCTCAAAATGTTCTCTAGGAGCTGTCCTGTAAATTTGTTTTCAATTTATGTTGAAAACTAGCCAATAACTCAAATGCTGAGGGGAATGCTTAGGTCACTAATGATGTTAGAAACTGGTGACAAATACTAAGCCCTTGCAATCCATGACATTGAGCCTCTCTGGGAGAATGTATTGGGGGGAGAGGGGGAAGCCTGCTGAGGTTAGGGCTTGCATTATCCTAGATGAACAAGTCCACCAGCCTGAGACCTGAGTGTAAGATTCATAAAATGTAAAAGATCATGGAATTCTTGAACTGGAAAAAAAATTTGGAAGTGGGGTGGAGTTCCCATACCCTAAGTGCAGCTGCCTAGAAGTTAAGGCATCTGGTTTCCCTCTGCAATTAGTGGAGTGGTAGAAGGAGAATGATTCATCTCACTGTAATCTGAAGTCTTGAGAAAGGCACTTCCAGGAGCATTTCATCGCAGTTACCAGCACTCTTTGGACAGGAACTACAGTAGATAGTTTGTTCTCAAGTCCAGAAAACTGACAGGTGATAGCTGTCTGGAAGTGACAAGTGCAGTTTTGAGTTGGTAGACAAGAGTTCAATACCACCTGAAAAAAAAAAGTCAGTAGGAAAAAGGGGAATTCATGAATGTACAGAGAACTGAATATGCCTTGTATAGCTAGAGCATAGCTTTGGTGTTGACCTTTTACTAAGAAACTTCTCTTCACCTGCCTGGTGGAGCAGGATTTCTTTGGTAGGTTGCCTTTATCTGTTGTTAAGGAATTGATGGTCTTGGCTATAGTTGATGGTTTATGAAGTCATGTACAGTAGCCTAAGTGGGAAAACTGGCTGCAAATATAGACACACTTATTGTCAAGCTGTCACTTTGTAAACCAGTGACCTTCTGTGAAATTCTTTCAATACTCTGATGATATTCCTCTATTCAGAAGAAAATTAGGGGTGGGTTCAGGCTTCTAGATGAGCTGATGGTCTTGGCTATAGTTGATGGTTTATGAAGTCATGTACAGTAGCCTAAGTGGGAAAACTGGCTGCAAATATAGACACACTTATTGTCAAGCTGTCACTTTGTAAACCAGTGACCTTCTGTGAAATTCTTTCAATACTCTGATGATATTCCTCTATTCAGAAGAAAATTAGGGGTGGGTTCAGGCTTCTAGATGAGCTTTCAAGTGGTTAATTTCCATGTGGTTTGCAGTTTACTCTTTGTGCACATCACCTAGAGCCTCCATTTTTGAATCATCTGCCTACTGGTGTTTTGGTTGTCTCTCTTCTGTTTTGCATGTGCTCACTTTGTGGTGTCTTGCCTTTCATTCATGCTGCAATTGCTAAGTTTAACAAGATCAGCAAAGTGTCTGCTTCCTACAGTCTTCAGAAGCCTGCTCTTAAACCAACTGTTTCTCTAGTCATTTCTTTAAATACTTGTCTTTGCTTCTTTGGGGAGGAGTAGCTAAGGTAATAGTAAATATTTCACTACAAGTTCAGTGACAGTTGCTAAGTGCTGCAGATATAAACTAGTCCTGAAGCAAGTGGGAGGATTGCAGTGTGTCTCTGGCATAGAAAGAACCTCCAACGGAATGTTGCTATAAATTTATTAGTGAGGTGAGCTGGTGGATGAGGGAGGGGCAGCTACACTGGGACTGTTTGATCTTGTGAGGCTACAATGTGTGTCAAATGGCATTTCTTCAGCAGTGAAAAGAACAAAGTTATGTACACAGTACACCCCACAGGTGTGTGGCTGTGCAGAGGCATGTACCATGCCATTTTTCATTACCACGCTACCACTTTCACATTTTTTTGTGGCAGAAGCAAATATCAGAGGGAGGGCCCCATTGAGCAAGAAACAGGCAGTGTGTTTAAGTACATTACATGCAGCCTTCAGGGTTTTTAAAATAAAAATAAGAACTTTGAGGTTTTGCAAGAAGATTTTCAGCTTCCTTTTTTTTTTTCCTTGAATTTATGAGCAGAATTCCTTTATTAACTTGCTCCCAATTATTTCAGAACTGTTTCTACCACACATTATTAAATTTGCAGAAGATAAATTTGTGCTCTAGAAATGTGTGCAGGCATATAGGACTTTGAATTGCATGTTTGAAGGGGTAGAACTTCAAAAGAGATTGAAGAAGGTTCAATCTCTTTTAACATGAGGGAGTACCTGTAGGTTGCAGGACAGAAAATACCCGTGACTTCATTTTCCAGGATCTGTGCATTATTTTAGGCTGTTTTAAAAGTTATGTGTTAATTTGTAGACTTCCAAGTGTTTTTAAAGACTTGTTTGGTCCTTATCCAGGAAAAGATCCCTTGTCCATGTTCTGTTTTCCATTTTGGAATAACCCTATTTTTAACAGTGTCTTTTTACCCTTCCCCAAAAATGATATTTAAAAAAATCAGACACTTCTGTTCTTGCATATTTTCAGCTGTGCTCTAAATTTTCAATGCATTTGGTGATAGGTTATCTCTCTGTAACTACCTGGAAGAGAGTCAACAAGAAACAATCCTGAAACAGCTGCTGTCATAATTCCTGTCCTGCATTTTGTCGTTTCTCTCTTTGGATGACTAGTTTTCAATACTACTTCGTATTCTTACAGGACTGGACCCAGGATGAAGCTGTCTTGGAGGAGCTGACTCAAAAGGTTGCTCAGGAGCACCGAACTCACAGGTGAGCTTCACATGTCAAGGTTCATTATTTAATTTATATTATTTTTTAATTGTCATCCTCCTCCTAGTACTTCCCTTCCTCCCCATGCTTTTCTGGCAGGGGTAAAGTAGCTTATACTAATGTTACTGTTATGCTATGTCTTGCTGGATTTTTATTAGTCTGTTACAAAATATTATCTGCCTCTTGTGAACACAGAGTTGCCAAGGAACTTAATCCCAAATAAAAAAAATGGTGAAAGACCCTGTGACTTGTGGTCTGAGGGGTTTCCCTCATTCAGGAGAGAGGGAGGAGGGCATTCTCGATGTAATAGAAATGAAAATAACAGGAGTTAGATTTTTAAAGTATCATTGTGGAAAAGATACAATGTGGTGTTACTAGTTAATGAGCTAGGAGTGCACCTTGAAGGGCTTCAGTACAAATCCTTTCTTTGTAAGCAGACTTCTTTAGTGTTGTCTAGATGTTTTGGTGGTGGAAGTATTCAAACCCCCAGGGTGCTGTGCTTAGGAAAACGGCAGCACCGTGTGTCCTTGGAAATAATCTTTTTTGTCATATTGCAAATTTGCATTTAAAGCTTTATTAAATGAAATTCAGTTGGAATACTGTATGAAGGGTGCAGCACTTCCCATTATATGACAGAAAATGGTTGTAAAAGGGACAAATACCAATCTCTGTGTCTAGGGTCATCCTCAGTCTGTGTTTCAATGCAAGCTTTGACCTTTGATGCAACCAAGGGTTGGCTTCCAAGCTGGCCGTGAGCAGTCCTGGTTGTGTTGCCTGCCACAAGCTGCTTGTGTGATCTTGGTTAACTCACAGACTTGAAAGGAAGGGTTTCCCTCCCCTGCCGTGCTCTTCAGTGCTATTTTTGCAACACAAAGAACAAATACTTATCCTCACTTCTGCAGGTAGATCACATTCCACCCCTTTCTGCCAAGTATTTGTCTGGTTCCTATATTTTCTGTTTGTAAGCTGTGGTAAGGAGGAGCAAAGAGGAGAAACACTAATAATGGCCTTCCTTTGGAGCAACCTGCAATCCATTCTGACCTGCTTTTGAGAACTGAAATCTGCCTGAATTCCTGAACTGTGACAGGAGCATGTGTAGGCATGTGTGTAAAATTTTTCAGCTGGTTTGTTCTCTATTATGAAAGAGAATCTGTTTAACATATGGATTTAGCACCTGTATTTTTCAGCAGCCAAATTGAAAATTTAGATCTTTCCCTTTTAAGTAATTTTAAGAAACTTCAGTGGATTTGTATACTATTTATGCAAATTAAGACCCATATGGCCCAAGTTTGCCATCCAAAACTAGGCACAACCTGATGTGATGGCCTGATGTTTTAATACAGCCTGGAAAGCATTTGATGTGTGCAGAAGAAACTGAGTAATAGCATCAGTTCAGTGTGTTCTTCCTGTTATTTGAGCTATCATTTGTACCTTACCTTAACAACATTTAGTAAAATTCCACCCCTTGCTGATTATGATCCTATTGTTGGAAGTTAGTTTTGTGCTGTGCATTTCTAGGCAGAGTGTCCAGAGTGTATTCATTCTAAAGTGGTTTGTGAATCTCCCATTTTTCACTAGTATTTTTTGTGTCTGTATAATACTGAACCATTTGCTGCCTTTTGTTACTCCTGGTTGCAGTGGCATTACAGCAGCAGAGGCTGAGCTAATGTACATCAGTGAAGTGGAACGCCTGGATGGGTTTGGACAGGAGACTTTCCCTGTGAAGGTATGTTTGTGGACATGAGAAAGGAACCCCTGAATCAAATGATGCTGGAGCCAGCAGCGACCTTTGCAAAGCATGCAAGTTGTGTTTGTCCAGAAGACACAGGACTTCTTTCACTGTTCTGGACTGTAAAATGACTATAAAATGGTAGTTTGACTGAATATTGCACTGTGAGGGTATCTTAGGCTGCAGTGTGACTTCTCTTTCACCAAAATCCTTTTCACAGAAAGTGGTTGTTCTGTGCTAGGGCCTGCTCACTTGGGAAGCAGAGATGCTCCATGCTTCTCCTTGAGTGCTGTCTGAGGGAGAGTGGCTGAGGCCAATGAACATCAGCTCTGGTCTTCTTTAACAGGATACAAAAATGAGACCTTTTGACATCTTGCTAAGTTGCTATTTACCAAGCATTAATTTTAGCTTTCCTTAGTTTCTTACATGTGCACACAGATCCTCTACACAGTTAAAACTGAGTGTGTGTGTGTGTGTTTCAAGGTTTATTTTGCATTTGTAGTCATTTGCCCTTTTCTAGAAGTCCCTTTCTGCCATGGATGGTCTACCTAGCCTTAGGAAACACATGCCACCATGATAAAGTTGTGCTGCAAGACTGAAAACTGATCGTATCAACATGACCCATTCCTCTTTGCTGACCAACTGAGTCACTGTAGGTGGTGGACTGCTAGCAATTTTTCTGCAAGTTAAAGATAACTTGGAATTTGAAACCAACCAAACAAAATTCCACAGCAAACAGTAAAACCTTTTTGCTGAAGGTCAAAATTGATCCTTTGGCCAAACTCAAAACTGGCCTGAAGAGGAGGAGTTGAATGGTGAAAAAACCTAGCCAGCTACAAAAATTATGTAACATTTATCATCAGTGAGTTAAATCAATGTTTTTCTCAAATTAATTTGGATTAATGATGCATGCTGCTGCAAAGGATTTCTGTGTTGGAACTGTCATTAGATATTATTGCATGTCAGTAAGATAAGCATGAACAGTAGACTGGGTGCTCTGCAAAACTCCAGGAAGCTGTTACCCTTGTGTCAAAGAGCAGCCTGCTGGCCTTGTACACAACTGGAACTCTATTCAAAGGGAAAAATGAAAGGCTCCTGTTAGAAAATGCTATTAGAAATATGTTCCTCTTTCTAGACAGATATTTGTGTGCACACGTGTGTATTTCTATGTGTACAAATACATTTTTCCCATCCCCTTGCCTTCTCATGCTACCTCTGGGACAATGCAGAGGACTGTGTGGTCCTCCAATCAGACCAAAGGGAACACTGTCAGCTGTAGGACCTCTGCTGACTCGTAGTGTGTGTGGTGGAATGCTGGTATGTGTGGCACAGACAATCAGTGCACGGGCTGGGGCTTGGAAAGTGCCATCCCTCATTTGTTTGAAAAAGGCCTGACATTTAGTACTTAAAAACAGGTGTAGATACTCTGTTGTTGCCTTCCAGGTATCAACTATAGCAAGGCCAGGGGAGCAACTCTAATCTGATCTATTAAAATGCAAGAGTGCCTGATGATTTCTGGAATTTCCTCATGCATAGTGCATTAACTTCTCTCGTACACTTTCCTCTAGCAATTCTTTTCAACCACGCTCTATGTTAACATGATTTTTATTTACCACTTTAAAGTGTGAATCAATTACTGTATATGCAGCTGAGGGGGAGTTGGTTTTGTTGATAGATGTAGAAAAAACACTTCACCAACAGCATTAAGCTTTTGTAGCAAAGAAGAAATAGCATTTTTAAGAAAACTGATTGTGAACTGGAATAGGAGCCCGCAAGGAGACATGGGTTAGGTGCAAAACCTTCTGAAGAGCAATGCAAGAAGAGTGAATTGGTGCATGCAGATAAATGTTTAACCCAATAACTGCAAAACAATGGGGGATGTATCTTTGTAGAGGTGCAAGTACTTTTTAGGGTAATGTGCTGTGAATTTCTATATGGAGAACTTGAAGGAGGAAGTGTGTAGGATATAGTTTTGGGGAGGGATTCAGTCTCCAGGTGTGGTTTTCTGAACTCTCTACATGTTTTAACAGGCAACTGAAGAAATAATGTGGATGAGGACTATTGATTTTCATAGTCATATGGGCTTTAGATAGCTGTAGTCACAGTGATGGGGAATGTGGGGTAGTATGCAAGGAATGCCAGTCTGTGGTGTGTGCATTGTCTGATAGAGGAGAACCCTGGGCTTGTTTAGCCTTTGTCTTTTCTTACTAATCAACAGAACTAATCCAGTTAAGTGCTAACTGCTTTGAAACAGTGAAAATTTGAGTGATCAAGCAGCAAAATGTAGGTTAGTCAAGGGTTAGTCCTGTATTCATCTTGAAGAAGGGCTTCTGTTTGGTAGTTCATTGCATATTCATATGCATGTGTTGGCCTCTATTAAACTAAATACATTGTCCTTTCTTTGCAGGATAATCATGGAAATGACATACACCTTGGTATTTTCTTCATGGGAATCTTCATAAAAAACAGAATTGGAAGGACAACTATGATTTATAGGTAAAAACTAGGGTCTTCTGTATTTAAAGTTTCTTTTCAGAGCTCCGTCTGTGAGGGTTTTTTCCCTACTTACATATGTGACTTTGATAGTGCCAATCCTCTAACTAAGGAGTAGTCACCTCACTGTTTTCAGGATTAGCCTTTCGCCTGTAAGAGATGTAATAAAGAAAAATTTCTGATGTCTGTGAATGGGTTTGATGGCAAGAAAGATGTAGTTGTCTGTCATGTATCTTGTTCTACTTACAAGGCTTTGATCCCTTTTCTTTTCTTGCCTTTATGTCTGCTTCTTTGATGCTTCTGAATGCAAATCAGTGAAACCTCACAGTTGGCAGCCTAGGCATTCAATGTTTCTGAAAATCTGGTTGCCATATTTAGGTGCACAACCCAAAAAAAGAGCTGAACTTTCTCATTCCATAATTTTGAAAATCCTGGCTGTATCACTTGTTTATTTGTTCTGATGTTTATTTTGGTTATTAAGAATCACTTAAGCCTTTCTATTAACTTTCTTTTGTGAGTTTTGTTTCTTCTAAAACTTTGTTCTGTATGAAAATGTTGTTGGAAATCAACATGATTCCAGGGGTCTAGGCTTTCACTGAACCTTCTTTGCTACTGTTCTGGTGGAAATTTTTGTTGCTGTTGGTGTTAACTTGTAGTATATTTTTACTGGTCCTTGTTAGTAGAACATGAACACTTGTGCAGCCAAAAAAAAAAGTGTTTTATGAGGTGCACTAATTTTTATTCAGTAGCTAAGGCTTGTATCAGACTTAAGCTGGAATGCTAGTTTGTTGGGGGGTTTTTTTGCCTTAAAAGGGCTTTCAGTGGTCATCTCCAAAAATGTGAGGTAGGGCTCGCTTTTCCACATGGCTGATGTTTCACACACTTAATTTGGAGATGAAATAAGATAATCTGTGCCAGGTGACAAAAGCAAGAAGTTTATTTACACGTAGAAATGATAGTTGGTGCTTGGATTCTTATTCTTTGGAAATACACACTTCAAGTATCCTGCCATGACATGAAGAGGAATGTGTGCTGCAAACAGAACAAACAAGTCCTTCCCATCCCCGTGGATTGCATGCAATGCATGCAAATGTCTGTCAGCTATTTGTAAGAAGATTATAACTCTGATCTTGGCTAACCTGACAATTACTTGGAAACAAATAAAAAAAATAGATTGCAAACATAAAACCAGAGTATTAACATGGTATGCATAGCCTGCATAACCCTGTTGTCAATGTCACCTTGTCACCTTCTTTAGGAGGAACTGGTGCTGGAGGAAAGTTGGAAATAGCATTTGGAGAGGAATGGCACTATTAAAATAATAAATCAAATACATGTTGCTAAACTCAATCAAAATGCCACAGTTCAGTAAAATGTTTATCTTTAATGTATTTTCAGTGTATCTTCTATTATGAGTCTTCAAATGGGTGTTTTTAAAGAGAGCTTTTAACATTTCTGCTTTGGGTTAAGAGCTGAATATCCGTTTCTCCTTTAATCAGAGCATGACTTCTTTAGTTTCCTGACCATGTTTCTTCACCGAACAGCTACTGAAAAGCTTTCACATAAAACAAGACTAATGTTGACTAAGGGATTCTTAATGTGTTTGTGAAATGTTTGAATGTGTGTGTTGGCAAACTACTGCATTTTTTTACTCTACAGGTGGAATGACATTGGGAATATAGCACATAACAAGTCTTCAATTGTTCTGGAGTTGATCAACAAAGAAGAGAATGTGCTCTTTCACACAGTAAGAAAAACATCTAATCAGTGTCATCAATAAAGCTGCTTATATAAAAAATAAACCTTAAAAATTCCACTTTCCCAAAGGGGTTCACTCACCAGAAGTCTCCCTGCCTCCCAAGTTCACATTTTACTTTATGCCAAGTGAAATTATCTCCATTTAGCTACCAATATTTGTCTTCTCTTTTAAGCATCTCAAAGTATGCTCTGCGGGAAGTCTGCAAAACACTGGAGTGCTTGTTGGGTGAAACATTCCCAGTGCCACACTTTTCACTCTGGCATAAAGACAGCAGCATAAGCAGTTTTAGAAACTGGGTATAAGTGACCATGCATGTACATACTGGAAGTCAGAGGGCTGTAGTGCTGTTCTGTGCTATTTAAAATCACTCCACATCTCCCAGAACCAAGGCCAGTATAGAAATTGGACCAGCAAGGTTTGTGGCTTGCTTTTTTTTTGTCCCTCCTCCCCTCCTACTGTGACTTAGCAGTGAAGTGGCAGCATGTAAAGGCATGCCACTGTATTTCAGTAATTCAATGCCTTGAATGCTCTTGAGGGCACCAGACATGTTCTTGGCAGCCAGATTCTGTACATGACAGACCTTACCAAGCATTACTGCAATAGGATTTCTTTAAACTCTTCATTGTTATTTCTTTATATGAATAACAAAATGAAAGATTATATATATTCTTTTTTTTTTTTCTTGTGCTTAAAGGATGATCTTGAAAATGCCAAATATATTTCACGGCTGTTTGCAGCAAGACACAAGTTTTACAAACAGAACAAAATCTGCACAGAGTGAGTACTTCTCCTTCAGAGATTTTTTTTCTATGCCCTGCTTTGGAACTGATCTGAGTTTTGGCATGTCTGGGTTTGTTTGGGTTTTTTTGTTGGGTTTTTTTTCTTTTAGTCACTTGTGTCAATTATTCTTTTCCCCTTTCTGTTTTTTCCTTATTTTGTTTTAACCACCAGCAAGAACAGACAATTGAGAATGTAATTTCATTCTAAGTCTTGTGAGGCTTGATGCTCCCCAGGCAGCCAAATTGGACAGTCTTGAAGCCCTTGGTCTCTGCTGTTCATAACCCAGAGTGTTAGTGTAACCTGGAGTGAAAGATGACACGTTAACATGCCAAAAAGTGAATTACAGTAGCATTTTGAAGATGCACTACACATCTAGCAGCTAAGGTTGGTGGAAAACAGAGGTTGTCATCTTCTAGTTTGGGCAGTATAATTTATCCCCATCTTAAGTGTGCCAAACAAGGGAGGGCACCTGGGAACATGAATCTGTGTAGCCATACTTGTGCAACTCAGCAGAGACTGTAAATCTGAACCAGAACTCTCCTGTAGGCTCTGCTTTGAGCACTTCCTAAGGAACTGGCCTTGAGCTAGTCCTCTTGTGCAGGTGGAGTCATCCTAAGTGAAGGAAGAATTCATGAGGCTTTAGTTAGAAGTCAGAAGTCTACTTGTTAGTAATTTTAGTTAGAAATAAATTTAGCTTAGCGTTCTGAGAAATTTTCATGGTGTTCTGGGTTTTTATAACAATGAGAATATGAATTCTTTGCAAAACTTATGAGCTTAGTTAGCTGGAAAGATATGAAGAAGCCTCATCTTTATCAACAGCTCTAGTTGGAGCTGGACATCCCATCTGTTCAGCTGGGTAATGCCATCTGTTGGACAGTAAGGCCAAAATGATGAAGGGAAGACTGGAAGGTCTAGCTTTCTAGTATTATGTATGCACACATTATATTAAGCTCTGGTGAATTAGAGTATTGGGGAGACCAGTGAGGTGAACTGCACGGAGGGATCTGTGCACTTACAGAAGAGAGATGTTGGTTAGATTTCAGGTGGCTCTTACAGTTCTTGGGAGTTGAGCGGAAGACCAGAAGAGACATTTCTTAGCAGCATTAAAATGCATCTCAGCAGGCCAATACCAAATTTAATTTTCATGGTTTCAGAGCAATTGTGTTGAAAGGAAGTTCATGATTGTCTGCTGTGACAATCAAGAAAGAAAACAAAATACTGTAGTCTGTCACCTCAGAATATTTCCCCTTTGAAGCTTTATACTGGGGTCAGAAGAAAGGACTATTCTGTTACTGTTCACAACCCAGAGTGCAGAAGCAATAGTTTTGATCATGTTGATTTCTAAAAGCTGAGCCATAATTATGCAGGTATCATGAACTGCGTGGATGTAGTGGCTTCTTATATAACTTACAAATATTTTGACTAATAAAGGTAGGAAATGGCATGAGGTCACCGAGTGAAATAACTGGAGTTTAAATGTACTTTTGCCATTAGAACTGCTTTCCTTACCACCATCTGAGGTGATATCAGCTTCTGTCTTAGAGCCACAGATATGATGAAAGCATATGCCAATGTGTTTTCTATCCAAATAATTTTCCTGCCCTCTGTGTTAAACTGATGGTTGTTTGTTTTCCTGTGTGCCTCTCCTAATTGCACATAACATCATTCACCAGATCAGAAACTGTCAGAGGACAAATCCCACCTTTCCTCTCTTCACGTAAGCACTATATTTCTGCCTCCATCAACTTGTTTCTTTCCCTTCCTCATTTTTTTTTATTTTTTACCTCCTACACTTGTTCCTTCCACTGCACCTGGCTACTCTAACATTATATGTGGCTCTGCTTGTATTTGCTAACCAGTTGTTTGGGTTTTTTTTCCCCTCCTGATCTGTGCACATTGCTTTGGAGGAATTGCTAGGAATTCCATAAAATTGTCATTGTTTTAATATTCACCTCAAGTCACCCGAGACTTTGCCTGTGCACCATGTTCAGTTTTTATTGCTTAAGAAACTTGTTTAATTCATTGTTAAACCAGAGATTTTCTTTCTTCTGTTTCCAAGTAAGCCAAATGGGATAATGAACAGAAGGCATCTATATTTTGGGACTGGAATACTTTCTGCATTTACAGAAGAACCTGAATTATTTTTGTTTGTTCATATTTTTTAAAATCTCATTAATAAGCAATACTTACAGATTCTTCATCTCTTGTTTTTCCCATTCATTCTTGACTCAGAATGTAAATATTCTAGTTTCTAGTGTTTCTCATTATTTTTTCTTCCACAGACAATCAAGTTCTCCTCCCCCCATCCGCCGCCGACCCACCTGGAGTAGGTCATCCTTGGTATGTGCCACAGTGGGGCTTTGAGAATGTCTGTACCATTCCTAATGGGATGAGGCTTTGTGTAAGGTGGAATATTTTATAAATTTCAACTAAGCACATTAACTCACTTCTTGTAGGCAATATGACTGGAATGAGTCTCAAGGGTGTGGCTGCCCAGGTTGATTAACTGGATAATATCACCACTGACTATTGAAAATTACAGTCTTCAAGGCATTATATTTTTATTTCCCCTGCAGAAACGAAGCATCTTTTCTACTGAATTGATGGTATTTCAATATGTAGAGAAAATAATCTAGAGAGAATTTGAAGTGTATTTGTCAAAACCTAGTCATTACATAATTTTACAGCTTGTCATTTTCTGTTCCTTCCATTCCTCATGTTTTTGTATTGTCTACTTAAAATTTACCAACTTCTTGGATTAAGAGCCTATTTTCTCTCTGAAGTTACTGTGACTTTAAGTAAACCTATGATCATCAGTACAAGATGGGGATTCAGAGGGTTTTTTAAAAAAAAAATTGTTCCCGTTTAATCTCCATAAATACATCTGACAAAACTGGGTAACTTTTTCCTGAAATCTTTAAAAAACAAATAAATAAATCTGTGGGAGTCTTTTTCCTAGTCAATTCTAAGGACACATTTTTTGGATCCAGTTTTAGCTTCTAGTATGTCAGTATTTCTTACAGTAAGTCAGAATCTGTTAAATGAAAGTACCAACACCACTGTGGATTCCGTGGGCAGACAGCAGTATTTGTCTGTGTCTAGGTGACCAGTTTTCATGTGTAACACAGGTTGTCATGAAATGAGAGAATGGTTTGAGGTGGAAGGGACTTTAATGATCATCTAGTTCCAACCCCTTCCCGTGGGCTGGGGCAACTTTGACTAGAGCAGGTTGCTCAAAGCCCCGTCCAACCCTGAACACATCCTGTGATGGAGTGTCCACAACTTCCAGTGTCTCATTAATCTCACTCTGAAGAACTTCTTCCTAATTTCTAATCTGAATCTACTCTTCTTCAGCTGAAACCCATTACCCCTCATTCTATCCCTACAAGCCCTTGTAGAAAATCCCTCCCTGGCTTTCTTGTAGGCCCCTTCAGATACTGGAAGGCTGCAATAATGTCTCCCTGGAGCTTTCTCCAGGCTGAACCAGCCCCAATTCTCTCAGCATGTCTTCATAGGAGAGGTGTGCCAGCCAGCCCAGTGCTGGAACACCTGCTCTGCAGACCTTCCTGGAGTGGAAACTCCACTAGCCTGTCACTGCATGGCATAAAGCTAATGGGGGCAGGAGTGTTTTCTTGACATATCCCCACAGTATGGGTACAGCTTGTGAAAATGTTCCAAAACGAAACTGAAGCAGGTACTGATATTAGGATAGCTTTAACTTTGTGGATGTCAGCCCAGGCTATTTTCCTGTGTAGGCACATATGGACCATTAGATCTAAGAGTTGTGTTCTGTGTTTCTCAGCCATTGGCAGGCAAGCTGTTGTAGCTGGCTCTGGATTTCTTTGTCCTTTCATCCTAAGCATATTTCTGTGGTGTCACGATGTATTCTCTGAGGCATATTTGCAGTATTTTTGGTATCTGCTAGTTTGCTCCCTGGCAATGACTAGGAAAAACTAAGGGAGAAGACATGTGCATGACACGCTTATGCTGTGGCTTCAGCTACATCACAAGGGGAAGGAGGGACCTGCCTTCTGTATTAGATATGAAAAATGAAAATCTGCTTTTTTCCAAACAAAAAACAAATCCCTCTGCCTTTTTGTTTTAGACATAAGCATGCAACAAGTTTTAAAAAAAAAACCCTAAAGTCTCAGGGAGATGAGGAGTCGGAATGTGTGCTCATCAATTAAAAAGTGAACTTGGCTGCTAACCATCCATGTTGAACTTTCAACTGCTTTTTTCATAATTGTTTTGCTAACTTGTTGGAACAGTTCTCTTTGAGAAGGGAAAAAAAAAACCCAAACCATCCATTCTGACTGTTGTCTGCACCGTACATACCTTTATACACCTACCTATTCATTTGTCTTGTATGGTAATACATCAACAAGCATAAATGGGAAGTGAAGTGGAATCTGTGGGGTGAGGCTCTGCCACTTCACTGAGGATCATGTTCATTACTTTCAGATTAAGACCCTCTATATGTTTTTGGCATCATGGTGAATTTGTATTTTAATAACTATTACTTTAAAGTCACTGTATGCTGTTTTGGGTTTTTTTTTTCCTGTCAGGCTAACCAATGATTCTGGTTTTCCAGCAAAACCTCTGCAGGAGATCTTAATATGATCCTATGTTTAATTGGCTGATTTTCTAAAAAATCAATAAATGCAAGTGATCCTTAATTTGGATATTGACATTCTGCAGACCAAAAGCTTCTCCTGTTTTGCCAGAAGAGGCAGATGGGCCTTCACCAAAAAAAAAAAGCACCCTAATTTTTTTCAGATACTGTCCATAACAGCTATCCCAAAGAAAACTGTCTGCTCCACACCTATACGTTCCCAGTGGAAGTAATTTTTCTTTCCTTGCACTTTTCCTCTGCCCTCGTTTGTTGGGCTTTCCATCATCTTGCTTTGTTCCACACTAAGCTCTGCTACTCGAGTTGTCAGCAGCACGCTCCTTTGCCCGTGTTGTTTGGTGAGAGTAGGGTTTTATACCCTTAGAAACAAATGTTGTAGCAGAAATATCTCTTGTCATCTTCCAGTCCTGGCTTAACACAGCAATTTTGTATGCAAGAATGCATGTGTGTGCTCAGTTTCTTTGATTCTTTTTCCTGCTCCCCATTAACATAGAAAATGTAAATTTAACCACTTTCCCCCCACCCCCTCATCAGTAACTAACCTGTGTGGTGCTCATCTTGTGTGCACAGTTAAATTGTTTGGTGTTTCTTTTTTGCCTTGGGCATCCACGGGATTCCATAATGGTTTGAACTACTAGAATCAGCCTAGATGAAAAGCCTTATTCTGCTGTCACAGATCACAGAATGGTAGGGGTTGGACGTGACCTCTGGACATTGTCTAGTCCAGCCACCCTGCCAGGGCAGGTTCACCTAAGGTAGGTTGCACAGGAACATGTCCAGGTGGGTTTTGAAAGTCTCCAGAGAAAGAGACCCCACAATCTCTCTGGACAGCCTGTTCCAGTGCTCTGTCACACTCACAGTAAAGAAGTTTTTCCTGATGTTGAGGTGGAACTTCCTGTGTTCCAGTGAGTGCTCGTTGCCCCTCGTCCTATTGCTGGGCACCACTGAAAAGAGACTGGCCCCATACTCCTGACACCCAACCTTCAGGTTTTTAAAAACATTGATAAGGTTGCCTCTCAGCCTTCTCTTCTCCAGGCTAAATGGACTTTCCTCATGAGTTAGTTCCCTGTTTCCATTGAACTGGGGAGCCCAGAACTGGACACAGCACTCCAGGCGTGGCCTCACCAGGACAGAGTAGAGGGAGTGTAGAACCTCCCTCTACCTGCTGCTCATGCTCTTCTTCAGGCGTTCCAGGAGACCATTGGCCTCCTTGGCCACAAGGACACATTGCAGCCTTATGGTTTTGTCCACCAGGACTCCAAGGTCCTTCTCTGTGGAGCTGCTTTCCAGTAGGTCATGCCCTAACCTCTACTGGTGCACGGGGTTATTCTTGCCTTGGTGCAGGACCCTACACTTGTCCTTGTTGAATTCCATGAGGTTCCTCTCTGCCCAGCTCTCCAGCCTGTCCAAGTCTCGCTGCATGGCAGCACAGCCTTCGGTGTTATGAGCCACTTCTCCCAGTTTTATATCATCAGCAGACTAGCTGAGGGTTCACTCTGTCCCTTCATCCAGGTCATTGCTGCCTTCCTTCTCTTTCTGCTCACCCCAGACAGGATGCTACTGTGCAGGTGGTAAAATATGACTGCAAAACCCATCGGTTTACCAGTGGGCAAAGCTGGTGAATACAGCATCAGCTGTGATTTATTTTGCAGAAAATGATCCTGCTGATTTAATGCTGAATTGCCCCCTGTGATACTGTTGTGTTAAAAAGATTGTGGCAGTACAGATTGTTGGAGGAAGGCTCCAATTCATTATCTAGAGAATCTGATATTCACATAATTTGCAGAGTTATTTTAAGTCCATATGTGCTCCTATTGCTTGTTTAACAGTGTTCCAGGTCCTTGAATTTGTTCCATCTCCCGCTTTTGCCCTGATTAGGTGTTTGTTTTGTGTTTTAATTCTTCAAGGGCATGGACTTTTAATAAACTTTTGAAAAGTTCTAAGTGAGCTGGGAGTCTGGATGTTGTTTTCTGAAGTGGTTGAGCTTAAAGGAGTCTTAACTGGTCAGCTTTGAGCTCTGTGACAAAATTTAGCCAATTTACAAAATGCTGTTCTCTGTTTTATAAAGAAACTCCAAGCCATGTCTCTTTGGCTGGGCAGAGAAGAGCAGTGTTCAGTGGAAAGGGCATAGAACCATTTTTCCTGTTTCAGCTGCATAAATTGTAGCAAATGAAGTTCCTAATGCCTTTTTTTTTTTTCCTTTGTGCTTTTATTTCAGCCAAGACAGCATCCATTTATACTGCCTCCTATGCATGTCCAGTGTGGAGAACACTACACTGAAACACATAATTCACAAGGTACTTAAAGCATATATTTTTCTTCTAATGGGCTTAAGTTTTATGTGTATGCAACGAAGCTCCTAACCCTTATGTGCAGATTTCTGATGCCATCATGGTCAAATAGGAGCTGCTGCTGGAGGAGAGGTAGCAGTTTTATAGTTAATGTTGCAGTAAGTCTTTTGTTTAAGGTCCAATTTCAGTTTTCAAATCTCTCTAAAATGTCTGTGCATGATTATATGGACCTTAAACTTGGTATTCCAGTTCAGTGAGCTGAAAAAATGATTTTGAAAGAAAGTATGATGGCTGTACTGAAAGGCAGTGCCAGCTGGGGCCAGGGGGAGAAAAGGAGTGAGGGGAAAGGAGATAGCAAATATCTTTTACCACAGGAGAAATCATAGTGTCCTGGTCATGAAACTGAATATTTAGGTACTATTTTCTGCTGATTTTTCACCAACATCTGCCTGCATTGTTAGCCTTTACAGAGGTGAGGAGGGTAACTATTTTTCTCCCTGCATTTGATGAACAAATTCTCTAAGAGCTTGTACCAGGTTACTTTGATGAAAGCTGAGAATGGAGCCCAGTCCCTAAACACTTCAAGTCTCACACCTTTAGCTGCACCACTTCATGGAACACACGTAGCCAGGTCTGTTAGGCTACTCTCTTTGCAGCTCATGAGAGGCACAGTTGAAGCCCTCTCACTGGCAGAGGACCTCTTAGTCACACTTACAGTATTTTAGAATCATGGTCATCTGACTTCAAGGTGGAATTTGATAAATTTTGGAAGGAGTGATTCAGTGTATTTCCTTGCATACAGCAAAAGATTTAACTTAGGGGCTACGACAGGTTTACTATGAGGCTGAAGCTCTGAAAGGAGATGCTCTCAGTTTTAGAAGAATTGTAAAGTTCCCTTAGTTTTACCACAGACTTCTCTATATTGTTAAAGAACTGGCTGACTTCAAACTTTTGGGAGCTGCTACTCTTTTCTTATAAGATTTTCCATGTGGACAGCCTTGCAGTAAAGTTGTGATCCAGGACACCATCTTGCTTCCCTCTCAAATATCCTTTGCTGAAATGTTGAATATTCTTTAGCACATCTAGAGTGGGGGTTTCTATTTTTATTTTCTTTGGTTTTTTTGTTTGTTTTGTTCGTATATTTGTTTTCCTAATTGTTTATCCCCCTGCTGTCTTTTCTTATAAGATTTTCCATGTGGACAGCCTTGCAGTAAAGTTGTGATCCAGGACACCATCTTGCTTCCCTCTCAAATATCCTTTGCTGAAATGTTGAACATTCTTTAGCACATCTAGAGTGGTGTTTTCTTTGTTTTTTGTTTGTTTTGTTCATATATTTGTTTTCCTAAGTGTTTATCACCCTGCTGTCTTATACTTCAGATCCTCAAAACTGTTGATTGGTCTGAAGATTTCAAATTTCACAGTCCTCTGCTGTTTTGAATCATAGATGGCAGTACATCAACAGAAAAGACACAAGAACTTTTGGGATTATCATAGGCTAGGAGCAGTGGATTTTTAAGCTAGCAGCAGCAGTGAATCCTTCCAGGATGCTGAGAGGGGAGATGCCCCTTTATTCTTCCTTGCCACCCCAGACAAAAACACTTTATCTCTTTCCCCTTTTATGAATTTCACAAAGATTTGAACTGCCATATTTTGCTGTTTGGAATGTTTACGTGAGTAGCTTTGTTTTAGTTCTAGTTCAGTGGCTCAAGGGTGCTCCCAAGATACATCAACAGAAAAGACACAAGAACTTTTGGGATTATCATAGGCTAGGAGCACTGGATTTTTAAGCTAGCAGCAGCAATGAATCCTTCCAGGATGCTGAGAGGGGAGATGCCCCTTTATTCTTCCTTGCCACCCCAGACAAAAACACTTTATCTCTTTCCCCTTTTATGAATTTCACAAAGATTTGAACTACCATATTTTGCTGTTTGGAATGGTTACATGAGTAGCTTTGTTCTAGTTCAGTGGCTCAAAGGTACTCCCAAGACCAAATCTTCCTTGCAGTTGTTGTACACTAAACTGTCCCTGTATTTGTTGGTGCAGACTGCATTTGTAGTTTTGTTAACATAAAATGAGTCCTTGTATGTTAGAATTGTCAACGTCTTTCTCTCTGCTCTACACAGATAGCATTTTCCATGGAAATGAAGAAACTTTCTACTGTAGGTCTCAGACCAGTTTGGACAGGTGTCCAGTGGACTTCAGCTACTTGAATGGTAATGGACCCAATGGGAGCGTATGCAGTGCCCACAGCATGAACTCCCTCAATCGCTCGCAGAACTTCATCCAGGCATCTCCAATGTCCTCAAACCTCAGCATCCCTGGCAGTGACATCATGAGAGCAGACTACATCCCCAGCCACAGACACAGTGCAATCATAGTACCATCTTACCGCCCGACTCCGGATTATGAAACCGTCATGAGGCAAATGAAAAGAGGGGTGATCCAGATGGACAGCCAAAGTCAGTCTTTGAGGAATCTCAACATCGGAAACACACATGCTTATAACCAGCCAGAAGACCTCGTTTACAGTCAGCCTGAGATCCGAGAGAGACATCCTTACACCGTTGCGTACGGGCCCCAGGGTGGCGGCTATAACAAGCCCGTGGCCCCGTCTGACCCGATGACCCCTAACAACGCCACGCAGAACAAGGCCGCGGCCAGTGCCATATCCCACACCGTCAGCACGCCGGAGCTGGCGAACGTGCAGCTGCAGGGCGGCCAGGGTTACACCACCACTCACATGCTGAAAAACTATCTCTTCAGGCCCCCGCCTCCCTACCCGCGCCCGCGTCCCGCCACGAGCACGCCGGACCTGGCCAGCCACCGGCACAGGTACGTCAGCGGCAGCAGCCCCGACCTGGTCACGCGCAAAGTCCAGCTCTCGGTGAAGACCTTCCAGGAGGACAGCTCGCCGGTCGTCCGTCAGTCCCTGCAGGAGGTCAGCGAGCCCCTCCTGGCCGTGAAGCACCACGCAGCTGTGAACAAGCGCCACAGCTTGGAGGTGATCAGCAACATGGTACGTGGCATAGAAGCCATGGCGTTAAAAACTCTGAACGCCCCTCTGCCCCGCAGGAACACTCTGCGGGAGCAGGTGCAGCCAGAAGAGTCGGTTCAGATGGGGCACGAAATTCAGCAGGTTCCTCATTATCATCATAAAAAGACATTCTCTGATGCCACGATGCTGATACACAGCAGTGAAAGTGAAGAGGAAGAGGACACCCCAGAATCTGTGTCAGGGATAACAGCCCTCCATGAGGACATGGAATACAGCGCCCAGCTGCAAGCTGCCTTGGCTAGAATACCAAATAAACCTCCTCCAGAGTACCCTGGGCCTCGTAAAAGCGTCAGCAATGGAGCCCTGAGGCAGGACCACGTTAGCATTTCTGTGGCCGTAGCCAGGGCCAAGGCCATGAGGCCAGGGCCTTCCAAAGCCATCAGTGTCTCTCGAACTGATCAAATGGCAATAAACGGGTCTTCCCTCGGGCCCTCTATCTCAGAGCCTGACCTCACGAGTGTGAAGGAGCGGGTCAAGAAAGAACCTGTCAAGGAAAGGCCTGTGTCGGAAATGTTTTCAATCGAGGACAGCATTATAGAAAGAGAAATCATGATGAGGGTAAGTGCCTTCCTCTGTGAAGTGTCTCCTTGAAAACTGGCAATCGTACAACTCAGTTTCTATACCAGAAAACTGTTGGATCAGTAATCTGTGCAGAACATGTGGGTTGGAAGATGTTTATTTTGCTTAAAGTTAGGAAATGTGCTGTGAAATGTAGCACGCAATTTAGTTTTGTGGGTCTGTATGGCCACCAAAGGGGCTGATCCCATGCACTGCTGTTGGGTTTGTCTGCTGCTTCTGCTGTGGTTATTCCACTGCTGGACAGATCCACACCTGATCTGGCTAATGATCATAGAATCATAGAATC
>NW_008583597.1:0-16167 GCF_000691845.1 Merops nubicus | reverse complement strand
ACCCGCCCA
The DNA here is from genome assembly GCF_000691845.1 of Merops nubicus. Classification (NCBI taxonomy): domain Eukaryota; kingdom Metazoa; phylum Chordata; class Aves; order Coraciiformes; family Meropidae; genus Merops; species Merops nubicus. Next base: position 16,158 of record NW_008583597.1, on the reverse strand, counting down.
TGGAGGTAAGGCTCAACCTGGCAGCTCTGACCTTCTGGGCCTCGGGGGTCGCCTGGGCTAGAAATGCAGGGTTAGAGGTTGGGAAGGTGTGTTAGACTGACAGTTACTGTTTCCTTTGGGAGAAGGTGCTGAACAGAAGATGTCAGGAAGCTGGTGGGGATTCTGGCAACAGCAGAAACGGTTAACAGGGATGAAAGACTTGACTGGGACAGGTTTAGGAGACCTGAGTGTCTGCTGTGGTTGAGGAATACCTGCAGGTGTTGGGAGTTGGAGGGAGCTGAGGTCAGGGGCTCACCTCCCAGAGAGGTAGAGAGCACCACACTGTGCACAGCAGGCTTACATAGAGAGAGGAAATCAGTCTAAATATCAGTGAGCTCGACGAGGCATCTTTCGCTAAAGAGGGCAGCTTTCCCTAAAGAGAGGCACGGGCAGGAGTGGATTTACCAGTCAGCTGTTGGCAGTGTCCATGTTAGTTTAGCCATTCACAACAGAAAGTACTGGCTGTGACAGAGGTTTGTTGGTCTTATCTTTGCAGCTGGCATCTGACCTGGACGTGTCAGTGGTCAGAAATGGACAGGGATGTTGGATACATAGAGTAGGCAACAGAAACACCTTCAAACAATGTCACCCCAGGCTGATGCTTCTGTTTTTTTTTTCTCCAAGTGTCCTTTTTGAATACTGGTGCTGATGCAGCCAGCAGGGGCTTTCAACAACTGGAGCTTTTTTGTGCTTATTTTTCCTGCTGCAGTTCTACCAGGGCAGGCAGCAGGGCCTGGAGACAGCTGCCTTCAGGGCTGGTCTGAACCTACAGGGTCAGTGGTGAATGTTCTGGTAACCTGCTCTGGAGGGATAAGAAACTTTTCTTGGCATAAGATGTAGATGAGGGACTAGACAGGTCCTTCAGAGCATTTCTTTGCTGTCCTGTTCCTGCTGGATGCTTTATCATGTCCAGCAGGAGAGTTTCACACTGCGCAGGGTGTTAGTTTTAGTTAGAGCCACGTTGCTGGACAGGTGAACCACCAGTTTGACCAGTTTGGCAGGAGGCAGAAGACTTAGCTGGACTGATGGGCTGCTGTGGCAAGTGTTGCTGGAGATGGAGGTTGGGGCACAGCAATGTTCTGTGCAGCAAACCTGTCCCCACTGATAAATGGCACTCTCACAGGTACCCAGCCAGTGTGTGGAGAGCCCTGTGTACCCTTCTCCTCCTGTGTACAGCCCTGGGAAGCAGGGGTTCAAGTCCAAGAGCACCAGTGGTCCCACCCCTCTGACTGCAGGAGGAGGCAGTGTGGTTGGGTTTGATTCCACCTCCACCCCCAAAAGTCAGCGCTGCAAGAATGAGAGCGGGCTGCAGGAAGGTGAGTGTCCTGGGACTGTGTGCCCTGCCTTAGCCTGCAGGCCACTGTGCCTGTGCTGGGGTGGCCTGTCAAGCAGGCCAGCAGACACTGGCTGGAGGAGGAGGGTGATGCCTGCACAAAACTGTCAAAAGCTGGTGAAAGTGTGGATGGGCTTCTTGTCTGTCACCTCTGAGCACAGGTGAAAGGACTGTCACTGTGCTGCTGCTTGGGCAAGCTTGTGCCAGGTCTCTGCAGCTCTGTGCTTATTGCATCGCACCCAAAATAGGGAGATCCTGCAAAGTGAGGTGCTAGAGCTTGGGCTGTGTTAACCCGAGGAGGTCTGCCCAGCCACAAGGCTGGTGGGCTAGGTGGGCGTGGCCCTGAAGAATTTCTTCCCAAGGGCTCAGCAGAGCCACCCCTGCTGTGTGTTTGAGTGTCTAGGAAGAAAACGTGCCCCTGGGGGAGGCAGGCCAGGGGTGTGCCCTGGAGGAGCATTGGATCCCTTCTCTGGGCAGGGACACCTCCCACTAGACCACGTTGCTCAAAGCCCCATCCAACCTGACCTTGAACACTTCCAGGGAGGGGGCACCTACAGCTTCTCTGATGTGCCCCCTCCACTACTGCTCTTTTCAGTATGTCCAGAGTTAGCTTAGGCTACAATAAATACATGTGTGTGCCCATAACCTCTCTGCAGTCTGGCCAGGCAGATCTTACCCCTTCACAAGCCCTCTGTTCTTCATCCTGAATAGGCACGTTTTGGGGTGAGGGCCCTGTGGCACAGAGAGGGGACAGGGCTGTGTTCCATGACCTCATTCCTATGTGTGCTCTTTCAGGCAAACCCAAGTCCCCAAAGCTGAAATGCACTTACTGTGACAAGGCCTTTACTAAGAACTTTGACCTGCAGCAGCACATCAGAAGGTAACGGGCACAGAAGAGTGGCTGGGGTGGAGGTGGGCACAGCTCTGCTGAGGGAGTCTGCACAGTCCTCTAGACCTTGTGTTTGTCATGCCTTAGAGCCTGTGCTTGTGCTGGGTGGCAATCCCTCATCTCCTGCCTCCAGGAGACCCTCTTCCCAGTGGCTATGGTGAGGGCTGCCTCATGGATGTAATCTTGTTGATTGTGGACTGGATGGAGACTTGTTTTCCTCACTGATGAGACTTTGAAAGCCAAGCCTGTTGGCATCTGATCACTGAAGCAGTGTCACCTCCACTACTTGCCTCTGTCCTTTCCTCTGTGCTCCCTCCCTCGCAAGCTGCAGCCTTTGTGTGTTCTTGTAATAGTAAACTAAGCCAGGCTCAGAGTCTGTACAGGGAGCTCTTGTAAGAGAACTTTTCTCTGGCAGGAAGCAGATGAAATCTGTAGAGTTTCCCCCTGGACTCTGGACAGATGAGAAGGAACAAGTGGTGGTTTCACTCCCCTTCCCAGCCTGGACTCTTCACATGATGTATTCCTTGTGTTAGTGTCTGCTCCTTCTCCTGAAGCAGAAGGGCAGGCTAGAAAGGCCTTTCTGCTGTAGACAGGGGAGAACAAATCCAGGGAGATCAGGGAGCTGCAAACTAAAAGAGACATGTGCAGCGGAGGGAGGGTAACAGGGAAGAAAGGCTTGTACCCATGAGAAAGTGATGGGGTCCCCAAGGTCCGTGTGGAGACTCTGACAGTGAATGCCCTGATGTTGCTGCAGAGCTCTTTTCCTCTCCCACCTCTTCTTTAATCTTCTGTCACCCCCAAATCGTGTTTTCTCTGTGCACCCAGCTCGTTTCCCCAGGCCTCTCACAACACACTTATTTCTGTTAATCAGCTCTCAAAGCTCTTATTTGGCTGGTCCAGGTGCTGGTCTTCCAAGCAGAGTGCCTAGCATGGTCCTGCAGTAGCCAGCCCACCGTGGTCCATGCCTGGGGCTGTCTCCTCTCTGCCCTCTGCTGATACAGGGCCTTCTGCCTTCAGTCACACAGGCGAGAAGCCCTTCCAGTGCATCGTCTGTGGCCGAGCCTTCGCCCAGAAGTCCAACGTGAAGAAGCACATGCAAACCCATAAGGTGTGGCCTCCAGGGCTGGGGTGCACCATCTCCCGCAACTCCATCACAGTGCAGGTCATGGCTCTGAACCCCAGCCAGCCAGAGGACGAGGAGAGCTCAGGTTTGCTGCCTGGGGGTGGCACGTGCATGGGGCAGAGCAGCGGTGTGAGGAGTCTACACGTCCCTGCACCTCCACACAGGGAGGGGGGAGCAAGGGGAGGCAGGAGCTGCGTGTGCTGCTTGTGTTCCAGCTGTGGGGTTTAGCAGCACACACTAGAGGAGTGGGTCACGTTTGCTTGACTCCAGCTGGCGGGTGCATCCTTCCATAGCCCCAGCCATGGTGCATTCAGGGGCTCAACTCTGTGCCAGTATGTGCATGCAGGCAGGGTGAGGTGTCTTCCTTCTTCTCCCTCACTGCCAGGGGCAGTTTTGGTAGAGCACAAGCCACACTTGACAGCTCCAGTCTAGTGGCCAGACAAGCCAGTGGTTTAGCCCAGCCTGGTGCTCTGGATTGTTTGCAATGTGCAGGTCATAACTGGCTGCCCTGGTGGCCAGTTGAAAATGCTTGATGCAGAGAAGACCTCCTTGCTGGCAGATGGTGCCTGGACACCCTTTCTGCTGGTGACCTCAGCCCTGGTAGGAGGGGAGGGAGGGCAGTGGCAATGTCACGTCGAGGACAAGGTCCCACTGGAGCTGCTTCCTGCAGACAGGACTGGGAGCTACTGGCTGCATCTTACCTCCTGCCTGCAGCCAGAGATGGGAGTAAATCTGGCTCTGATCCAGTGGTGGAGGCCTGTTCTGCTGACTGCTCCACAAAGCACAGTTATGTCTGTGAAAAGAGAATGGGTTAAGGAGAGGAAGATGGAGTAGTCAGCACCTGTAATAATCTGTAGACAAATTTAAAACTACCTGTTAGAAGGTGAGATTTGTCTGATCTGAGGAATCTCCTTGGAAAAAAGGAAGAGCCTGGACCCAGAGCCAAGTCTGTTTGTCTTAGTGCTTGCAGAGCAGCTGTCTCACGGCAGGCTGTGACTTCTGCTCTTCCTTTCTCCAGGTTTGACTCAGCCCTCAAGGAACCCTGCACCACCCCCCAAAGATGTGAGCCCCTTGGATGAGGGCGAGGCGGGCAAGCTGGAAGCCAAGCAGGTTGTCTTGGTTGATAGCTCCTACCAGTGCCAGTTCTGCCCCAGCAAATTCAACACCTATTTCCAGCTCAAGTCACACATGACAGGGCACAAGAATGAGCAGGTAGGGCTCATGTGGCCATGGGGAGGTTGGGATGGGCTTCGTACAGTGCACTGGCTTCCAGAGTCTGTCCTGAGCCTTTTGCCCTGGGAAGCTGCTAATGCTTCCTATGCAGCTCAGCTCTCTGCACGTCTGGGTTGCAGCTCTGCGGTCTGGGTGGCTTTGAAAAGCTCCACTGCCACCACCCTGCTCCACTGCCACCACCCTGCTGAGTGAGAAGTCAGTCAAGCAGGTTTGGGTGGATAGAAAAGAAGCAAAGTCTAAAGTTTTCAGAGTAGGCAGCAGCTCTCGGGTCATGGGACAATCACTGCTGGAGTGTTGTGGTCTCACCCCCTTGAGTGGTTTCAGGTGTCCACCACCACCTTTTTCAGCCACATTGCTTTCTTGGAGGAGTGCCCTGAGGATCTGTGTTTGCAGAACATTTAACTCCTGGCAGGTTGTCTTCACTGGGAGCTGTCAGACACATTTTGACTCTGAGCTGCTCTGCACTGTTCTTTAATGACTTCAGAGACCCTTCCTCTGAAGAAGGAAGGAGGGGAAGGGGACGTTCTACACCACATTGTGTCCTGCTGGAGTGCAGGGCAGGGTCTCACTGCTGTGCCCTGACTGAGTGCTGATGTGGCTCTGGCCATGGTGGGATGCCCTGGGAACCACAGTGCTGCTTTGCTCTTAACATCAGCTCAGCTGTTCTCCAGCACAGTGGTGTAAGGGGCAGTGGTCCCTTTCTGTAAATGACCTGGTGGCAACAATCCCCAAAAAGGAGGGCCACTCTCTGTTGGCAGAGGATTCTCCCTCTGTGTTTCCATGGTGTGCCACTCCAGTCACTGCTGCTTCTCCCAGGTGTACAAATGCGTGGTGAAGACCTGCGCTCTGACCTTCCAGAAGCTGGAGTCCTTCCTTGAGCACATCAAGAGCCACCAGGAAGAGCTGAGTTATCGCTGCCACGTCTGCAGCAAGGACTTCCCCTCCCTGTATGAGCTGGGCGTCCACCAGTACTCCCACAGCCTGCTGCCCCAGCACAGCCCCAAGAAGGACGTGGCCGTGTACAAGTACAGTAGCAATCGGTGCTCACAAGGCTTGTAGGAGTGAGTGGGTGCAGAGTGTGCTTGGCTGAGAGCAGTGGGGATGCTGGAGGGAAGAGGGGGATGCATGTTCAGCAGCCATGGTTCTTCTGGGCACTCCACTAGCCTCCACTGGGCTGCTAGGGCCAAGCACTTGGAATGCAAGGAACCTTTTGGAAAGACAAAGGCTGGGATCAGTTGCATGGGAAGGTCCCTTCACTTTCACTTATCATCAGTGAAAAGGGAGATGGGCACAGCTGAACCTGCACTGGGCTGACAAGAGACCCAGGGAAGCCCTTTCCCAGCCTGTTTTCTGTGATTCTTAAACACCTGCTGCAAAGGGAGTGTGGCAGTAGAAGTTGTGCCCAGAAAAAGTCTTCTATCCCTTTGCTGTGAAAGGGTCTGTTACCTGGGAGAGGTAACAGACTTTCTGCTAGTGTAGAGGGGGAGAGGAAGACTTCCACAAAGAGCTCTCTGGAGCTTTTGAAATGCCTGTAGAGATATGGAGAGAGGGGTAAGAAGCCCAGGAGATAACCAAAGTCACCTAGGAAGTTCATGGAATAAATATCTGCTACCATGATTTCTAGTTAGACTTGCACTGAAGAGCTACATCCTACAGCTTGCTAGTGGAGATCTTTGAGATCAGAGCTCTGCTTACACCTGGGGAGGTTTTAACCTAATCTAAGGAAAAAGGGTTTCACAGCAGATACAGTGTGAGTGCCTCTGTTGTCACTGTTGATGCATGCTGTGACCTCACTCCCAGCTCTTTCACTGGGAGCTGCTGTCCTTGTGCAGTGGAGATGGAAGAAGGTGTTTTGAGTAAGGTGAAGTCATTACTTAGGCCTTATCTCCATGAGAAGGCAATGTGGATGCTCCCATGGGAATCTGTGTGGAAGAGCATTAGCCATTTAAAGGCTTCTTCACCTGGTTTTCCAGCATCTCCCCCCTGTGAAGAATGCTCAGTGTGAGTGTGATCTGGCTATGTGGGTTGCTGAGGTTTCAGCACCTGGGTGGTGGTGTTACTGTCTGCACCAAGCTGACCCTGTCAAAAACCAACCTGGAAGGTTGCTGGTGGGTGGGCTGAGCAGTGCTGCCTGGGCTCTGCCTGTGGTGTGGGGTTTGCTGGCCCTAACCTTGTTCACAGGCTGTGTCCTTCTCTCCACGTTCAGATGTGTGAAGTGTACAAATAAGTACTCCAGCCCAGAGGCCCTGGAGCACCATCTGCAGACAGCAACGCACAACTTCCCCTGCCCTCACTGCCAGAAGGTGGGTGCTGACTGCTGCCTGAGCTGGTCCTGCATATGTAGCTAGGGCTCTGAGGGGCATGGGAACACTTGGCTTCCTTTCCTCTCCTTTCCTACCTCAGTACAGACTGGCAGGCTCACTAGATGCTTTTCAGAGCTTTTCAGACCGAGGTGGCTGCAGCCTTGGCTCCCAGCTCTCTGGCCCCTCACCAGAGTTTATTCTTCCCCACGGTGCTGGCTTTTCTCCTGAGTCCTGTTTGCTGAACAGAATTTCTCAGGGAACCTCCCTCATTCCCATGGCAGCTCAGGACTGCACACCAGGCTGCTACCCTCAGTCCTTCAAAGCAAGTGTCCCAGGAGGAGTGAGGCTGGTTTTGGGAAGCCTTCGAGTGGCAGTGCCTTTGACCTGCTGTGCTTGGCTACCTGTGGCTGGAAGGGTTGGCCATGGGTCCTGTGGGAGCTTTACACCTCCATCACTGTCCTCATCTCTCACAACACGGGTCTTTGGGTTTCCCCTCATTCCTCTCTTTTGGATGAATGCTTGCTCTGTGTCCTTGGCAAGAGAAACCTGTCTGAGTGATGGGCCTGGGCCTGGGCCAATGTCCAAGTAGGTTTTGGCTGGAAACACTTTCTTCAGCACAGCCCCTGAGGGGGCTTGAGGGGCAGAATTTTGTGGGGGTTGATTTCTAATAAATTACTTTTTGAAGTCCAGACTGAAATTTGGACCCTTGCTCCTTTGTTTATAGCAAAGGAAATGAAAATCCTGCAGTGGGGGCAGGGACAGTGAAAGGAGTGAGCACTCTGTACTGAGGTAGCTCAGGAAGGGGAAACACACTCCTCCATGGTTAGTAACCCATCTTTCTTTGCCTGCCTTCTCTCCACTTCCCCAGCCAGGTGACAGATGCCCTTCTGAGCCTGAGTGGGACTTGCAGCTTGCAGCACAGGGGTTTGGAAGCCCATTATCTGCAGCAGTATTTTTTACTTCTGTTTGTATTCTTGGTAATATTGCTGTTCTCTGGAGATGCAAGAGCACTGTCCTGGGTATCAGAACCCCTGGCTGCCCTCTGCTCCCCTCATGTGCTTGCAGCATCCTCATTAGGAATTCTTTTAGCTTGGTATTCCCAGTATCCCTATTAGCCAAAGGAGCCATTTGTACCAGCTTTATAAAGACCATGGATGGGAGCATTTGTTAACAGCTTATTGGGAAGCAGAAACTGCAGTTAACCCTCTGGGAAGGTAGTAACTCCTGGGGTGTGTGTGTGGAGGGTGTGTGTCCTTGCCCAGCCTGTCCTTCTGCTGATTTCAGTGGGAGACTGGGCATCCACCTGGGGAGCTGTTCCTCAGCAATGTGGTGTTACAAAACTCAGCAGCAAGCTTTCAGCTTATGTGCTTCTTAAGAAGGTTTGGGGGGGTTTAAGGTGGTTTGTTGGTTTGTTTGTTTTGTTTTTGTTTTAAAGTTTTATCCACGTTTTCCTTGTACCATCCTGAAGGTTTTCTCAGCGCATCCTTTCCAAGAAATCAGCGACCACGAGCTGCTTATGCTTTCTAGACAGGCCACAGCTCCCATGCCCATGTGGGCTCAGTGATGGCCCATGTGTGCTGCTGGCCCTTACCCTTGTTTTTGTGCCTCACCAGGTGTTCCCCTGTGAGAGGTACCTGCGCCGCCACATCCCCACGCACGGCGGGAGCAGCAAATTCAAGTGCCAGATCTGCAAGAAGTTCTTTCGGCGGGAGCACTACCTCAAGCTGCACGCCCACATCCACTCAGGTGGGGGCTCCCCGGGCACCACAGTGCTGGTTATCCCTGTGTGACAGTCCTTGCTGCCCTCTGTAATGCCCGGGCCTTTCTCCCAGGAACCAGAGTCACAGAGGTGACTGTATGAGTCCTTTGTCATAACAGGGGTTCAGGAGATGGATGGTTTTGGTTCAGCCTCATGTCCAGTGCTGCACCAGTTAGCAGTGGGGTGGCTTCCCCACTGCCTGTGGTTGCAGAAGGTGAGGAAGCTGATTCTGGAGAGCAGACACTGTGCTCAGTGTGGATTACATCCATTTACCCTTCAGGTGGAGTAGGGAAGCTCAGGGAAGTCTACAGAGCAGAGTGACAGAGCTGCCATAGTGAACCCTGGATGTACTAGACCTGCATGACTGGACTCTCCCTAACTGTTGGTCTGTGTTTTTTTTCCAGGTGAAAAGCCTTTTAAGTGCTCAGTGTGTGATGCAGCTTTCAATCGAAAGGACAAACTCAAGAGACATATGCTGATCCATGAGCCTTTTAAGAAATATAAATGTCCCTTCTCGTACGTAGTGCCTCTCCAGCATGACAGCATGTCTTGATGGTGTTGGGATGGGGCTTGGGATGGAGCAGATGTCTCCTGCAGGTGCCACACACGTTCCCTAGGGTATCTGCCAATCACTGCTACTTGGGGAGGCAGGAACGCTCTGTGCTGTTGGAACTGGGAACCCCGAAGCCCCAGTTTTTTGTCATTGACTTCTTGTGGGGCAGCATCATTCCATCTCAGTTCATCAAGCCCTGCCTGCTTGGGAGGGCTGCACCTGGGGAGCACTGGGCAAGAGAGGGAGTATTATTTGACCACAAAACACAAGGTTGCCTTGAATGATGGGGTCTCCCTGACTGCCACATCTCAAAAAGCACTTGGCAACATAGGTGCTAATGTATGAGCCAGAGAAACCCAGCTTTAGAAGGTGCATCGTCAAATGCATGGCACAGCCATGGGCCTTTTGAGATGGCCAAGACTGACTAGCTTCTCCCTGCTCCAACCACCTTGTGCCTCATTCCAAAATATTTGTCTCCAACTGGAACCTTGAACCTGCTGAGCATTCACAGTGAGACACAGACCATGTGTAGTCTGGCAGAAATTGTATGGCCCTGTAGCAGCCTGTTTAATTCTTGCCCCTCTCCAGAAGGGCTGAAATAATGGAGCTGTTACTGAGACTGCACTGAGAGACCCATCTGGGTGCTACTAAGAAGGGTTGTGGCTCTCTTTACAGTCCAGGATCTGTTTATACATCGATCCTCAGCTGATTCATGCTGCTCACCAGAATTTGTTGTTCTTACAGAAGCCACACGGGCTGCAGTAAAGAGTTCAACAGGCCTGACAAGCTGAAGGCTCACATCCTGTCCCATTCAGGTAAGTGCTGCTCTGCCTGTGCTGCTGGTGCTTGGGACTAACGTGGCTGGTATTTGCTGTGGTGCTGCAGGAGTGTGTTACAGAAGGAGGAACCCCGAGAAACAGCAAACTGTGAAAGTGCTTTACACCCACAGAAGTGCAGGATGTTCCTTACAGGTGCTTTCCCTGCCATGTCCCTCCATCCACTGCTCAGCTCACACAGCTGCTGTGTAGTTTTCTGTGGGACAGTTTTTCATGGCATGTGGTACAGTGTTTCCCACATGTAGGTCTAAATTCTTAATGTAATTTATTAGCTTTGGATTTTTTTGATCTCTGTTGCTGCAGGCCGTTTAAGTGAGCTGTGTCTAAGCTTTGGGTTGTTTTCTAAGGCAGTGTAAATCTGCAGGCAGGGTGTGCTGGCAAGATGCAGAAGCAGAGCTGCATTTCTCAGTGTTTGCCATGAAATTAATATCCAAAGTGCTCTGGCTGCTCCTTCCCAGTACCATCTCACATTCCAATGGAGATCTCTTGGGATTTGGTTCTCTTCTCTCTATATTCCAACAAGGAAGCTCCCAAACCTAATAAAGACAAATAATTTATTCCCATGCATTAGGAAACATTTGGACTTATGTCCAAATGTTTGTTAAAGCTGAAGGGTGTTTCTCATGCCTGTTGTGTCCAAAGCCCTGCAGAGTGTGATCAGATGGGACTGTGCTGACAGTGCAGTGGGTGGTTTGTTTCAGACTGTACATCCCCATACTTGGGTGAAAAAGGGAACCTTTTTTTACTTACCAAGTACACTGGAAAAAAATAAATCAGAGTTTAACAGCATTTTGCATTTTCTTCACAATGACCTGACAATTTTTTTTTTCTGGTGATATTTTAATCTTCTTACCTGAGGCAAGTACTATTGTTTTAGCCCTTCTTAAACACAGACATTCAAGGTGTAGCTGTTCACCCTTCTTGTAAATTTGCCTGGCATAACGTCTCAGACCATGGGGGGTTTTTGTTTTGCTTTAATCAGCAAGCTGAAAAAGAGTGGGGTGTCTTAGGTGAGGAGGTGGCTGTTTCATGCTTTTGTCAGAGGACCTCTCCTCGGAAGAGGAGCTGAAGCTGCCCCGCCCTCGCTGGGCCGGTGCAGATTCTCCAGGGGACGCAGGGTGTGTAACTGAGCTCTCTCTCCTCTCATCCCCCGTGCAGGGATGAAGATCCACAAGTGTCAGTACTGTCACAAGTCCTTCAGCCGCCGGTCCCACATGATGGAGCACCAGCGCTCGCACACGGGCAACTACAAGTACCGCTGCCCCACCTGCAGCAAGGGCTTCACGCGCCACAAGTACATGAGGGACCACAAGTGCCGCCTGGGCTCGCCCAAGGACAAGGACCTGCAGCTCAGGAAGCCCCAGAAGAAGCGGGTGACACGGGGGCACAAGGCAGGCCTTTCCCCCCCCAGCCAGCTGGCTCTGGCAGAGCTGAAGGACTGTTCTGCTGGGGAAGGGCCCCCGGAAGGCGGCCCTAACAAAGAACCGTTCCAGCAGTCGGACGCGGTCCTGTCCATCATGGTTGGTGGGTCAGGAGTTGTTGACTCAGACCTTGTTCCTGGGCAGCCCAACAACATCACGTCCAATTTGGCCCTGGCAGAACTGCAGAGTGCCTCGGACAGCCCCTGCACCATGCTGGCTGTACCTGTGTACATCCAGACGACGGAGTGAAGATGTGTAGAGCCACTGTGTGGCCAAGGGCTGCTGCTGTCAGGCCTGGTGCTGAAACTTATCCCAGTGGAAAAGACCAAAGCTCTTGTGGGGAGTTAGATGGATATGGGAGAGAATGGCTTTCATCTCCACTCATTCTTCTCATCCTTGGGCAGAGGACAGCTCCATTGTTTCTTGTCCCTCTGCATCGCTGGTCAGCCTAGGGCAAGAAAGACTAAGATCCCTGAATCAGGGTAAGAAGAAGGAGCGTGCAAGCCTGCCACAGAGCTACTGAAATCAGGTGGCTTTGCAAATCACAGCTTGTCCCATCTGTTTTTTCTATCCTAAAAGCTGTATTGCCCAGTATTTTCTGTGTTTTTTCTATCCTAAAAGCTGTATTGCCCAGTATTTGGGTGGTCTTTCCGAGAGCAAGCAATTGATCCTTCCTAGTGGAAGCAAGTTCATCCTGAGACCCTTTGGGAACACTGTTCAGAAATACCCTGATAGACTTATCTCTGGTGTCTTTCTCCTGTCCATCTCTATCAGTAGAAAGATCACCTTGTCTGTACTACATGTTATAAACACCACGGACCTCACGTGCTGTGTGGAGTCGGTGGGTGGGAGCACACGTGTCTTGGCTCTTCTCTCTGGTTGGTATTCTCTCACCAAGGTTTGTTCTTTTCATTATGTGTTTGTTTTTTTTTTTTTTTTCCCCATATCCAAGGATCTCCAAGTGCCTTAGACATCAGTGAGTCAATCCTTGTGACAGGTAAACATGACACGTTCTGTGTACAGTCAGGGAGACCAAGGCCTAGGTGAAGTGACCTAGCCAGGGTCACACAGGAGACCTGTGATACGTCCACAAGCCAGTTTTCCAGCATCATTTCTGAACTGGGTGCTGCAGGGTACACGTGTGCACTTCTCCCTCAGCTGCTTCCCAGCCTGCCCATTTCCTTCATGCAGTTCTGTGGGCCAGCTGTTTGTACTCTCAGTGGTCACTGGCAGGTGGAGAGCTGGTGTGGTTAGGTAGCAAGAAAGCCCAATGTGACTGGGACAGTTCCTCTTGTCTGCTTGGCTTCTTCTCTTTGGTTTTCCCAAGCAGGACTCCCAAAGCCAGAACGGGGGCACCAAACCCAGGAACTGAAAGTCACCATTGTGTGCTGTTGGTAAAGGAGCTGCACGGGTGGGGATGGAGCCCCGAGTAGGCAGGACAGCAGGGAAGTGTGCTGCTCTGTCATGGGTTAGGGCTGTGCTGGCCACTAGATGAATGAGATGCTCCTTATTAACCCTTTTCCCTTCCCAATGGGCAAGAGAAAGGGAATGAAGGAGAGAAACTTCTGGAAAAGAAAACTAAACTGCTTTAATGAAAATAATAACAGAAAAATGTACAAATGTGCTCTAACCCAATATCAAACCCAATGCCCCTGATAGCAGTATGTCACTGTCACTGCTGATGCTGGGGAGCTGGCACGGGGCAAGTCCCAGCCTGGACTTTGTGGCAGATGGGAACTGGATACAGGAGCTGGATTATGGAACTGGATTCCAGAATGCATGGATTGGGATTGAAGGCAGAACAGACCAGAGTCCTTCTTGGGCACTGGCCACTGAAGCAGAGAACTCGACCCTTGTGGTCCTTCAGGCTGCCTATGATGGCTGTGGAATGGAGTACCCTACTGGTCAGTTTAAGGCCACTTGTCCTAGCCACTCCCCCTTTCACTTTTTGCACCCCAACATGTTGGGCAGGATTCAGCAGTGACCTTGGTCTGCACAGGAGCAAGTCTAAGCAGGAGCCTTTCTGCACACCCCAGCCCTTGGCAGTGGCTCTAAGCATGGAGCGTTAGCACTGCTAGAAGCAGACACAAAAATCTGCTCTTAACCTCAGACAGGGCTGTTATTAGAAGAGACTGAGCTGAGATGTAAAAGCACTGTCCAGAATTAGATCTGTTGTAACTCAAAGGAGGACACGCTCCCTTCTCTGCTGCCCTGCCAGGCTCCTTCTTCCCATTCCATGCTTAGTCTCTGGGTTTATGCTGCCACAGGATGCTCTGGCTGTTGGGAAAGGGAACATCACCCAGAGCTGCACAGCATCATTGCTGCCTCCAGGCTCTCCTGAGACATGTCCCCATACTCTGCTCTCCCTTGCTTTTTTCCTGCTCCATCTGTAGGCCAGACAAGCTGAGTTTTCTCTGGTAAATGTGTGTGATGAGCTGTGAAGTTGTCTGTAGATGCAAAATGCTGCATTTCCAGCGTGTTTCTCCAAGGGGGCTGCAGAGCAGAGGGGGGGTTCAGTCAGTCCTGGGTACTGAAACTCTGGCCATGGAATCCCTTGCCTTGCCCTTGGGGAAACCAGTGTCTCTGGCCACTGGAGCAGTTAGCCCAGCATGACTGGTCTGACTGGCCCTGATGCCTGCCTGCTGCCTGCATGAGCTCCAGCCCATCACTTCACCTCAGGGTGCTCTTCCTGCCTCCTTGCAGTGCATTTTGCCCAAATCTGACAAGTAGCATCTTGCAGAGCCAGCATCCTGGTGCTGTGCTCGTTGTGGCACCTTCTGGCAGCGTGTGCTCTCTGTCAGACTGCACCCCATCTAATGGTGGGTGGTTTAGAAGAGGTTAAGGAGAGCTCTGGCTGCTGCCTACAGCTGCCTAACAGGCAGGGGTGGAGAAGGTGGAGCCAGACTCTGCAGAGGCACACAGGGAGGTGGGACAAGAGGCAACAGGGACATGTTGGAACATGGCAACTTCTGATTCCATACAGAGAAAAGAGATTTCCCTCATGAGGGTGGTCAAAGGAAAGAGACTGCAGAAAGGCCATGGGGAGCTCAATAGCTGGTGATACTCCAAATTTTACAGAGCATCCTCCTCTGATTGCACATGCCTGGGAGGAGGTGGCTGGCCAGAGACCTCCAGGTGCTCCTTCCTACTCACATGCTTCTGTGAAACATCTTGTCTGATTTGAAGGATGGAGTTTATTTGCTCACTAATGTTTGTTTCAAATACTTAGGTCTCAGGGGAGGGGAGCAGTATCAGGAAATAGTTTACTAAATGCACTGTTCCCATGTCCCTCCCCTCTGTGCCTGCACCACACATTGTCATTATGTGGTCTCTGTGGCGCTGCAGTCCCATCTGTTTTGAGGTGATGATGATGATGTGTGGGTGCAGCACTCCAGCTCCAGCACACCACTAGGAGCCCTGCCCCTTCCCTTCTGGCCCCTGCTGTCCCCCAGCTCGGTGCACAGGCTGGCCAGGCTCCAGGAGATGCTGCAAGCTGGTTTCCACTGGCTGTGCTGACTGTAATTCCAGGAGTGGAAGCGGAGCCACCCAACAGCCTCGTGTGTGGCTGAGGACAGGGGTGAAAGGTGCTGCCCTCTGCCTTTAATACACGTTTGCATGTGTGGTGGTGTTGGACCACAACAAGTTTTAGCAAGTTTTACCTTAAGCATAGTGATTGTCCTCTTAGAGCAAACCTGTGTCACAGCTTGAGCACTAGGTTCAGTTCTGGGTGCCCTGACATTGAGGGGCTGGAGCGGGTCCAGAGAAGGGCAATGAAGCTGGTGAGGGGCCTGGGAACATGGCTGGTGAGGAGCAGCTGAAGAGCCTGGGGTCGTGTGATCTGGAGAAGAGGAGGCTGAGGGGAGACCTTCTTGCTCTCTACAACTCCCTGAAAGGAGGTTGGAGTGAGGTGGGGGTTGGTCTCTTCTCCCAAGTAACTCATGATGGGACAAGAGGAAAGTGGCCTAAGTTGCATCAGAGACATTTGGATTGGGTATTAGAAGGAATTTCTTGAGTGCAGGAGTGGTGAGGCATTGGGACAGGCTGCCCAGGGAGGTGGTGGGGTCACCATCCCTGGAAGGGTTCAAAAACCATGGGGAGATGGTACTCGAGGAGACGGTTAATGGCCATGGTAGTGTTGGGTTGAATGGCCAGACCTGATGATCTTGGAGGTCTTTTCCAGCCTTAATGAGTGTGTGATTCAGAGTGATGGTGTGTCAGGTCACGTAACAGAAGCCCCTGCCAAGACGAGAGGCCAGGCACGCTGTCAGCTCCTGCCTCTGGGAGCTCTGAGGGTGAGTCCTGTGTGTGTCTGCGGAATGCTGCAGCCCTAGGGACACTAGCTGAGCAAAGGACTTGGCCACTGCCTGCAAGCATGATGGCCACTGTCCCTGGTTTCTATCTGAGCTGGCCACACAGGTCCTGGCAGCCCCTGCAGAGGTAGGCAGGTGCTCCGGGAGCCTCGCTGCTTGTTCTAGGGGTTTTCCAACTGTTATTAACTTGTTTTCACAACACCACTGTGAGTGGAGAGGGGGGTGTTTACACATGACAGAGGCCAAGCACAAAGAAACAGAATTTGAAAGTGTCTGGTAGAGGCAGTCTCTCCAGTGCTGAGGTCTCCAGAGCTCTGGGTGAGGTCAAGCTGGAGCGGGGCAGAGGGGCAGAATCCCCT
>NW_008583596.1:2410-2970 GCF_000691845.1 Merops nubicus | reverse complement strand
CATGATGAAACCCTGAGGCTATTATTATTGGAAGCGCAAACATTTCAATCACTAATAAAATGGGGGTTTTCAACCAATGCCTTGTCATATCACTTCTGGCAGCGAAAACCAAATGGAGATACTCATCCAATTAACTTTCATTCGCAATCTCTCAAAGATTCAGAAAAACGATATTCCATCCTGGAGGAAGGATTACTAACAGTTTGCACAGCACTCAAAGAAGTTAATAAAATTACTAAGAAACAAAAGATGATTCTACAAGGCCCATTTAAGGTGATCAACCAAGTACTGTCTGGGAGAACACCTCCAGACGGAATATCCCAAAAGGAAAAAATCAGAAAATGGTATAACCAAACTGAATATTATTCGAACCTTTTCAAACTTGAAGAGGGGCCAGACAACTTAAAATCCAAGAACAAATTACCTCCACAAAAGAAGAGGATCTAGTGATAATAATCCCTAGTCCCATTAAAGAAGCCCCGGAGTATCGGAGTGAAATGACACTTGCTTGGTTCACAGCCGCTTCAGCCCAGAGGGAAGGGACAGTGCGGAGACTTAAA
>NW_008583596.1:966-1887 GCF_000691845.1 Merops nubicus | reverse complement strand
CCTCTGTAAGATCAGGCTGGGAGAACATCCCCTAACCACTGATTCCTTGCATATTCAGGAGGGAATACCTTTGTGGTCCACCTGGCAAGTGGACTATAATGGTCCCCTCCATAGATCGGGGAACAAACAATATGCAATTGTAATGGTGGAAGTGGTATAGGGACTAACTTGTGCCGAGGCTGTTTCCAAAGCAAATGGGGAGAATACGGTCTGCTTTCTAGAAAAGGCGTTTGAGGTTTTACCTAAACCCACAAATATCCAGTCCGATAATGGGACTCATTTTACCTCTCATTTGGTACAACAGTGGGCCAAAAAAGAAGGTGTTAAATGGACATTTCATGTCCCCTACTATCCACAGGCTAATGGGATAGAAGAACACACCAATGGGTTAAACAAAAGTCTTTTACGCCCACAGGATCCTAGATGGGATGAGAGGTTAAATTATGCAGTCACCACAGTAAACAATAGATGGGGTGTGAGCGGCTGTCCACGGTTTAATGCTTTTTTCCCTTTGTCACCTACTGTAAATAATGACAGGCTCAAGAAGCTCTATAACAAATTTAAGACTTCTCTTCACCCCGGACAGATTGTCCTAGTAACCTTACTGTTGTGGTGAGCAGAGCCCGCAATAGGCAGGGATCGGCGTTTGGAAGATCTCGCGATGTAACGGAAAGCTTAGACCGCCCACGAGGGTATTTTGGGCGTGGCTTAACATATATAAGCAATTGTAGCTACGGAATAAACGCCATTTGCAGCATCTTCCATGTTGGAGTCAGCGTCTGCGATGACCCTCAACAGTAGAGGTTGAGTTGCAGCAATCCCGGGTCCAAGTGTCGGTAACGACAAGTGATGACCCCGATGTGATTTGCGTGCGGCCACGAGCGGGAACTCGTATGCAGGCGCCGTGTGGCAGGGGGGGCT
>NW_008583596.1:259-821 GCF_000691845.1 Merops nubicus | reverse complement strand
TTATGAAAGAGCGCCTATGGCTGCGGATAAAGTTAGAGATCACAGAGCAAGCTTTAGAGGGAAAGCGGCAGCATTATGAAACCTTCAATATAATGCTGCGAGTAATGTGTTTAGGACAGCAAACAGACCATGCATGGTGGGTGGTGTGGCAGTATATGGGGAAAGAGGAGGAGAAACCGGACAGCTGGAAGATTTTTACTGAAATGGGAGACAAAGGGACTCCGTTGGTGCAGGCTACAGTGCAGGATAACCTTTCGCTGTGTAATTTGGGCACAGAAGGAGGTAGCAATGCGAATAAGGAGGTAGAGCGCATGGAGTACTTTCCTGTGCATCCAAAGAATTCATTCCGACCCTCTCCTGTAACGATCGAGGAGCCGGGACAGCAGCTAGGACAAATGGTTTTGTCGGGGGGGCAGGTACAGCAGCCCAAAGAGTTAGACAAAATGGCGATGGCACGGACGTGTCGGGTTCAGATAGAAAAGAGCAGGCAGTTAACTACAGCCCTGGGCGATGAGTCCGAGCACACAAAGGAATTACAACATTTGCAGGACAAAGGAGCCAG
>NW_008583596.1:0-219 GCF_000691845.1 Merops nubicus | reverse complement strand
GGGGGGGGGCCGGCGCGGGAGGCTGCAGCCCTCCTGGCACCGCCAGGAGGAGCAAGTCTCTGGCCTGTCCCCCGGTGATGGCCCAGGCGGCCCTGCTGCCGGAGGAGGAGTCAGACTTGTTTGTGCCGGAGCCCGGGATGGGGAGGGCCTCCCCCTGAAAGTCAGTTGCGAACGGAGCCGTTAGCTCCTAAGATGGTGCTGAAATGCTGGGGTTTGAAC
>NW_008583595.1:17848-34394 GCF_000691845.1 Merops nubicus | reverse complement strand
CGGAATGGTTGCGTTGCACAGGCAAGCAGCCGTTACCTGCTGTCATTGGACGACAACATGTTGGAAAAGGTTTTTCCATGCTCATCTTGAGGACACAATTGCCACGCTGCTCCCTTGCCCCTGCTCGTTTAAAAGCCAACTGCTCAATCTAAATCACAAGGACAAATTCTCTAAAAAATCCCCAGAACCAAAATAGTAGAGTGAAACCTTTTCTGTACAGAAGCCCTGGTAAGGACAAAGGATTTTGTACAAACGAAGAGCAGTAGCAGAAATACGAGATGATTTCTTAACAAAATCTTGAAATTCGAACACGCACGACTCGGCCTGGGGCATGACACAAGGCAGGTGGCCTCTGCCTCTGTCAGTGTAAATCCTGGGCTGGGCTGCTTGGTTGTACTGTAGAAAAGACTCGTTTTTACAGTATAGGAAGTACCCAGAGCTGGGAGTGTAAACTGAACGGCCTGTCAGAAACTGCAAAAGCTATGCTACTGGCTTCAATAAACGGATTCAGCTCTGCTGAAATATGATCTGTTATGGCATTTGTTTATGAAACTGCAAATAAGGTAAAACTGGCATTCTGCCACTCCAAAAAGTGCTACAGTTGCTGCATTTTTCTCTTTGAGATACACAGAAGTAGAGAGTTTTTCATCGGTGTTCAAATAAAGCTACTGTTTACTACTCTTAAAGGTTTTCTTCTCTCATTTTTTTTTTTTTTAACTTGATCACTCACAGTGTTCTTGTGAGATGTTTTTTTGCACTCTATACTTCCATAATATTTCTGCATTAGCTGAACTGTCTGGAACATTCAGCCTGACCTGCGGTAGGAGAGGAAGTTGTGACTGAAATTAGAATCACAAATCGTAGAATCATTCGTGTTGGAAAAGACCTTTAAGATGATCAAGTTGTCCAACCGTTAACCTAACTCTGTCATAAAGTTCACTGCTAAACCATGTCTCTAAGCACCGTATCTACACAGCTTTCAAACCACTTTCCTGGGCAGCCTGTTGCAGTGCTTTACAACCTTTTTGGTGAAGAAATTGTTCCTAATATCCAATCTAGACCTCC
Source organism: Merops nubicus (assembly GCF_000691845.1). NCBI lineage: Eukaryota > Metazoa > Chordata > Aves > Coraciiformes > Meropidae > Merops > Merops nubicus. The sequence continues at coordinate 33,329 of NW_008583595.1, read as the reverse complement.
CCTGGCACAACTTCAGACCATTTCCTTTTGTGCTATTGCTTGTCACATGTGAGAAGAGACAGGCATCCACCTCTCTACAACCTCCTTTCACACTGTTGTAGAGAGCGAGGAGGTCTACTCTGAGCCTCCTTCAGGCTAAATAGCCCTGGTTCCTTCAGACGCTTCTTGTAACACTTGTGCTTTAGGCCCTTTGCCAGCTTTGATGCCCTTCTCTGAACCCACTTCAGCATCTTGATGTCTTTCACTGTAGTGAGGGGCCCAAAAACCAACATAGTATTCAAGTTGTGGCATCCCCAGTGCTAAGTTCAGGAGGATGTCTTCTCTCCTCCTGCTGGCCAGACTATTTCTGATACAAGCCAGGATGCCGTTAGTCATCTTGGCCACCTGGACACACCACTGGCTCATATCTTGATGCCTGTTGATCAGTACTCGCAGATCCATTTCTGCCAGACAGCTTTCCAGCCACTCTCCCCCAAGCCTGTAGTACTGCATTGGTTTGTTGTAGCCCAAGTGCAAAACCCAGCACGTGGCCTTGCTGAATCTCATCCCACTGGCTTTGGCCCATTGACCCAGTCTATCTGGATCCCTTTGTAGAGCCTTCCTGCCCTCAAGCCAATGAACAATTCCGCCCAACTTGGTCTCATCTCCAAACTTACTGAGAGTTCAGTCTATCTCCTCGTCAAGATCACCGATAAAGATATCAAAAGAACAGGCCCCAGCACTGAGCCTTGAGGAAGACCACTTATGACTGGCTGCCAGCCAGATTTATCTCCATTCACCACGGCTCTTTAGGCCCAGCTGTCCAGACAGTGTTTTACCCAGCAGCACATATACCCATCCAGGCCATGAGCAGCTGGTTTCTCCAGGAGGATGATGTGTGAAACAGTGTCAAAGGCTTTACTGAAGTCCAGGGGGGACAACATCCACAGCCTTTCCCTCATCCGCTAAGTGGTTCATCTTGTCATAGAAGGAGATCAGGTTAGTCAAGTAGGACCTGCCTTTCATGAACCCATGCTGGCTGTACCTGATCACATGAACTGGGGCAGGGCACACATTATAAATCTGCTCCCTTTCATTAGATTCAGCTTAGCTTTCTGCTGAATTGATGGTCAGAACTGCAATAGTATTTGGAGGGAGTTTTGAAATATGTGACAAAGACTGAAACCCCATGTTTGAGTGGAGTTTTTAAAAGAATAGAGAAATACAAAGCCATTGCTTTCTTTAAGAGGAAATAAAATAGAAATTAAAATCCTGAAAATGCATAGGTAAACAAAAGCTGTTCTTTAGTTAAAATCCACAAGGTATTTTATGAAAAATGGATTTAAATGTTTAGTTGTAGCTCAGTTAAGTATCCAACATTTAAACTTTGGATGTGTAATTTTGAACCCAGCCACTCTCTTCACCATAATGGTGAAGGGACAGAGCCTCAGATCAGATGACTGACCATTTAGGGATCAATCTCCCTACTTTTCCTCATCCCACATACTACAGTCCTGAAGTGCATCTGGAATCCTGGTTCTCACTTGACTGATAAAGAACACTGACCAAATGTGGCCAAGATAAAGCTATTGAATCTCTCCCCTTGTGATCACAGCCAGCCATGTTACAAATTTATATAAACTAGGGAAAATCACCATTACTGTTCTTAGGCATTTTGCTTCTGCATCTCCTGTTTCAAAACATGTTTCCTTTGGTGGTTAGAAGCATTCTTATTTCATGCGTAAATGTATTCATGGTCCATTTATGCCTGCTTGTCATTGTGCCACCATTGTCCTATAGTTTCATTAGCTTTTTTTCCTCTCCAATGTTGGCCTTCTAAAATATTGATGGAGACCAGTCATATCACCTCTCAGTCCTCATTGACAGAGATTAAACAAGCTCTTCTGACACAGACAGGTCTACATTTCCCTGATCATCTTAGCATCTCTTTCTTTCACTTCCTCCAGTTCTGCATTTGTCTCAGGGATATGTGATCAGACTGCACCCATTATTTCATACAAGGGACTGTATTACCTATACCAGGTTTACTAACATTTTACCACTGTTAAAAACCTTTTTCAACATGTTGTCAAATCAGAATTGCCTGCCTTGCAGTCATACAACACTGGGAACAAGTTTTGCATGGGATATTTTAAACTTGAAGATGTTCAACAGAGAAACTGAATATCAGTGATGAACTAAGTGAACGGTTTAAGGACCATTTTTATTTTCCCTACTCTATTCAAAGGCTTTAAATGTTTCCTGCACACTGCTGCTGACTATAACATTAGAAAAGAGATGTCAGAAACCAGTGCTATAATCACTGAACATCTACTGATGTTCTGGTCACAGGTCAATTTTATTTGCTTAGTATACATTGTAGTATCATCCGTCTTGATATAGGAGCTGCAAGGGCTTGAATAAAAGAGTCCAACAGACAGTCTGCTTAAAGGTACTGGCATGCTTTGCTGACAGCTCCGTCATAAGCTTCTGCTAAAAATATGTTATCTAGCCATAGATCTTCGGTTCAGAAACGCAAACTGACAGTTCAAAAAGGATCTGCTTTCCTTCTTTACTGAGATAATCTGCAATATTCAAATTATCTTGAATCTATAAACTAAAAGCATCTGTACGTTAGTTAAATGAATGCTTAAAAAGAGCTTGGATTAGAAATTTCATGCCCTGCCTAAAACGTTCAATACAAATGCTAAAGCAAATGCCATAGCCTCAAGGTAAAGCTCTAAAATTGACAAGAAAATAAAAACCAACCCACAAACATGCGTCTCAATCTCAGTGTGAAGGCCATTGGAAAGGGTTAGTTTGAAGTCCAAAAGCAGTTCAGAAACTAGTACAGTTCATCTTATTGAACCTGCTCTTTAGGGAGGGGTGACATAGAAATTACTCTGTTTCTGAAATGCAGAAATGAGAGAAAGCACATTAAATTTATTTACTCAGAGATGAGATGTCATAGACATTAATTACTAGGCAGCTTGGTATCTCCTGTATGCAATTGTAGAAGCTGCCTAAGTGCACACAGTTCTTCACTAACTTTCACCAGAAGTGCAGGCACAGCCCAAAAGGGATCACAGGGATCACACAGTGGAGGCCTATCTTGTCCAAGGCCCAGCAGATGTGAGGCCCGAGTGTGCTTTGCCTGGAAGTGTTGGCATTGCTCTGTGTCCCCTGGGAGTCACTGCTGGATCTCCATCCACTGAGAAATGGTGCCCACAAACCTGCTAAGCTATTTCTTCCGTACCTGTGCTGTGGTGTTGGCATCATGCACCTTTTCAGAGACTTGCATCTTGATTCAGGAGACACAGAGAGGAGGTGACAGTGAGATTGAAGCCTTTCAAATCAAGAAGCCTCAAAAGGGAGCCACAAGCTAGACATGGGTTTTGTTGTAGGCTAAGTAACATAAGCTACTGTAGTTTGATTCTAGAGCAGTGGTGGTAGACCCTTGGCAGATCTGAAGACATGCTGAGGATTGATGTAGTCCCATTTCAGTTGTCCTAGAAAATTAGTCCAAAGGTACACCAGAAAACAGTTTAGAAGTCAGTTCTGGAAAGTTCATATTGAAGAGAGTCTCTAGAGCCATGAAAAACAAAGCTACTAATCAATACCAGGTATTCCTTTTGTAATAGCATCTCAAGACCCTAGAGGAGGACTGAAGTTCCATTGTACTAAAGACGAATCCTACACCTCCATAATAAATAAAGTGGCTCTTCATTTTGTAATATACATCATGTGTTAAGCTGTAGACAGGACCAACACTCTACTCTCAGGTTAATGGTACAAGGTGGACAAGCCTTTCAAATTATTCTCTAACCAATTCAGTTTTGTTTTAAAATGTCTCCAGAAGCTTCAGAGCCAACCAATGTCTCTCTTAATCTAGTGACAGATTTTGGACAAGACATATCCCTTTTTCATGGTGCTCATCTTGGAGAATGAGAACCAGATTTCAAGCAAACAGGAATATCTCCAAGTTAAACCAGTTAAGTTTTAATTCCCTCCCTAGACACATTTTGTTTGTGACTCAGGACTAGGTCCACAAAAGAACTTTAGTGAGGACTCTGCGTCACCCTGTCATGCCTACCTCAAGGTCTGACTAGTAGTGGGACCACCTTTTTATTGCCAAAGTTGATAGACTAACCCAAAATGTAGCAGGTATTTGAAAACTAGGAGGAGTAGATCCCTCCAGAAGACCTTTTTCACCCTTTTATTGGCCCAATTCTCTTGAGAAGGCATTTAAAAAATTTAAGAGTTCATTATTTGTCAGAGAAAGCATGATATTGGATAAAGACAGTGTCATATTCATGTTTACCGTGTCTCCCTCTGACTGACGCAAGAGATAATGTCAGCTTCTTCCTGCATGCTTCAGATGAGACTTCTAAGGTTACAGATTTTTTTGTTTATGTAGTCTACAGTATTTTCCAGCTTAGGTAACAGCAATGTGATTGTATGCTCCATGTAAAATTCCACATATTGCAATGCACACTATCTTTACTGTTGAAAAGATGCTCTTAGGGAAAAGCCATTGTTATCTTTACTGATTGAAACCTGTGGACAAAACCATGTTTCTCATATGATTTCCAAACATCTTTATAGGAATATAAAATGCATGTGACAGGCTGAAATCTTCCATTATGAATCCTTCAAAATTAAAGTGCTTCTAGATGTACATAGTACTCCAAACAGCACCAATACGTTTGCAATATGTTTCAACTGCTATTTTAATGTAGTTTCTCAGACAAATTCCTTTTGGTCTAAAATTGCCTATGTTCTTCTATTGATCAAACATGCTCCCTGCCCTTCTCCTTGCTCCATCCCCCTCCCCCCCCTCCTCCCCCCAACTCCCCTTAAAGAAAAATCAAAGAACCTTTGTTCTATGGGCTTTGGATTTTAGACTTCCATAGTCCATGGACTATGGAAATGGGGGATAAAAGACATGTTTCTGACCAAAGCTTCCCTTTAATTAGGAAAAAATGTTAAGAAAAATTAACTTCAAATTTCAACTACTTTCTAGTTCTCACATGAGAGCTGAGAGTCCAGCTGAATTTAATGAAAGCCCCTCACTTTGTTCCAAAGTAAAGCACCTTCCAACTGGGAATTCAGAAAATGCACAGGCCCATTCTACCTTCTGTGGCTTTAGATGCCATTATAGCATGGCAGATGAGAACAGAGATGACATTTAAGACCACTCTGGCTTCACAGTGCTGTAAAGATAAAAGCTTATCTTGAAGACATGCTTTGACAAAGCTTAGTTTCATCGCATCAATGCCGATTAGCTAAAAATTCAGAAATCCTTTGGGAAAACTAGATGTCTTAGTCAGTTTTATATAGTATTTCAGTGCTATTGTGGCAATTACAAAAGAGTGCCTTGCATATTCCCCATGCATTTTGAGAAACGTTTAACTAGTGGACATCACATATGTGTGGTTTCATGCCATTGCTTGCAATTTTCAAAAGGTATGTTTTGTATGTGCAGAAAATCCAGCTAATTTTAATCCCTACGCTTTGAGACACCTTAGTGCTAAATGAAAAATCTTTATTGTGAAATTAGGGGCTAAACTGAAAGAAACAGAAGTTGACGGATGAGGAAATAATATACTGTCATTTTTAAAGGCAAGAAAGAGCTATTTGGATTCTGATGTAAAAGCTAAATGAACATTCAAACATTTGCAAGAAGAGACACTGTCATTCACAGAACTGCAGTATTCAGTTGGTGAAAGAGGTACACTTTTCTGAGAAAATTTGTGGAATCAGCTATTGTGTTCCAAATATCACACAAAGGGAAGACTGATGAGTAGACTCGGCTCTGTATGAAGATGAAGGACTTCAAGAAGAACACAAGTGTTGCAGAAGAAAGCTGATGTATATAAATATTATTATAATATGGTATTAGTGAGGTGGCAAGTGTTTATGTTTTTTCTTAAAAGGTGTCATGAAGGTGGAATTTGAAGAACAGCAGGCATTTCATTTAGTTTCTCTTTCCTTTAGTGTCAAGGACACCAAACATTTTGATGCAGTTTAAATGGAAAATCTGAAACCTAACTTTAACTTCCATAATTAACTCATAGAATTCTTTTGGCAGATGAGGGCTGATGATCAAGTGTTTCTCTGCCACTTTAAAAAAAACCCTAACCACTCATTTCCTAAATCTGCATAATATAAGTTCTGTTTTACTGACCTAAACATTTATTTTAGACAGCTAAAAGATAATTCTAACTCTCAAAGTGAAAAGTGCAGGTGGGTAAAAAGCAAACTTTCCAATATCCATCAAAATCCAAAGAAGACTGCCTCTACAGACTGTCTCTACTATATCCTCCATATTTCTCCAGCTTCACAAGAGAGCTTCGTCTCACCAGCAGCAAAAATGTAGGCCTTGCAGCATATCCTGAAACTTAATTTCAGGCTATTACAAGTCTAAGGAAGTTGCAGATCTAAAGTATACAGTGTGCTCAAATGAAGAATATCCTGCCATCTGCATTGTATAACATTTCTGCCATCCTGCAGAACTTAAGGCAGATAGCAGACCTGCAGACATGGGTCCTCTTTGCAGACTTTTAGCTGGTGTGGCACTGAGAAGTGTGCTGCCGTGCTTGACATGGTAAGTCCACACAGTGGACCTACTAGTTCAGACCGAGGACTGTGCAAAGAGATATTTTCTGGACTGAGTATGATCTGTGTCCAGCCAGCTTGGAGACTGAGCCATTAAATGGACGATTCATTATCTGTGTATCTGCAGTATTCGAAGGTGTAATGAACTCTGTACCTAAAAGTCATGGAAACACTTGCCAATACAAAATACATAAGAAGAACCAAAGGACCGTAAAAGGAAGTCTTGATGACTAGATTTCTAAATGCAGCACCAGATTCAGTTTCTATCTGAATTTGGTATGTGTGGATTTTCTGTGATGGAAAAATGCACAAGTGCACATCCGTCTCAACCAAAATGTTAAGAAACATACTTGAAGCATCCTTCATTTACTTTGAACAGCTTGAGGCTTGAGAGCAATGTGTTTGATAATTAAAAATATCGCAATTCCCTCTAAACAGTAGAGAAACCTTCATTGCTTAGATTCTCAAGTGCTAACCATAAAAAGTACTTAAAACTTCCCTAACTGTACAAAGCTTTTGGTATATATGAAGGTCAGCTGATATTTATCCTTGGTGATTAAGTCTAGAGGATGACTGAAAGATAAATACATGACCTGAATAATGACTCACAACTGACTCACAGTCAAATGATTGCTAAGACTGTATTTCTAAAGAGAAAAATAAATACATAGAGTTAACAGATTTATTTTTTCTTTTAAATTTATACATATCCTTAAAGTGCTGATTTAATGTCTATTAGAATTGCCCCGTTTTAGCATCATAGAGGCATATAGACTGGAGGGGTCCTCCAGAGGCTACCAGCCCAACCTCCTACTCAAAGCAGGGCCAGCTAGGTCAGGTTGCGTGAGACTGTGTCGAATCAGGGTTTAAACACCTTCAAGAATGTATATTCCAGTACTCCTGCGAGCATCCATTCCAGTGCTTGACCATTCTCATGGTAAAGACATTTTTCATACATCAAGTCAAAATTTCCCAAGTTCCATCTTGTGCTTGTTGCCTCTCAGCCTTTCACTGTGCTCTGCGCAAAAAAAAAAAAAAAAAAAAAAAAAAAAAAACATGTTTCCTCTTCCCTTTTACAGTGCCGCGTCAAAAAAAAAAAAAAAAAAAAAAAAAAAAAAAAATCTGACTCTGTCTTCTGTAAGCTCTCCCATTACGTACCTGAATACAGCAATCCAGTCTTGCCTGAGGCTTCCCTTCTTTAAGCTGAAGAAGTCCTGGGCCCTCAGTGTCTTATCCCAGGGCAACTGTTCCAGCCAATGACCATCCGTCCACAAACTTCTAAGACACATTTCCAGAAATTCTTTCAATGACTGGACACATTATTGACCTTGAATGAGAAAGAAGCATCAAAGTCATTTTAGTGTGACTCGTCGTACCTAATTTCCGCTGTCACAGTTAGGCATCTAGGCTACACTAATTAATAATATCTCCCAGGAGCTAAGTCCATATTGAAATAGAGTCCATCATGTCATTCTGATACAAGTAACTCTTCAACTTAGGCATGAATTTAGAACGGAAGGTTTAAGTTGTTAACATAATATTTGCCAAGTGTTTTATGATAAAGCTTTATTTGCAGGTTATGACAACTTTAGGTTTTCAATATAGCAATAAATGGGCACTTACGTTTGAAAACTTCAGAGGCCACTGTGTTTGGTGAAAAGTTGATAATGCTTAAAGTATTCAAGATTTGAAAAAGCGAATTAAATGAATTAAGTATGTAAAATAACGTTACCGTGCTACTGACCTGCTTTGAGACAGAACGTGAAAGGCTGCGCAAAGAGCAACACCACTAGATGTCACCATCCTTCCACCGAAAATTCATCAGCGACCAGCGGGCTCTTCCTGAGTATGATCTGAAAGTACCACTGGTTCCACCAACTGAGATGAAGCCTTAAGTCATGTTTTGCCAGCTCTGTCCTTTGCAACACAATCAAAAGCTATGTGTTTTCTCTCTGGTGGCATTGTGTTTATAGAATTTTACACCACAAGTTCTCAGGTGAGAAGTCAGTATGGGGTATGATGCTAGCTTGGATTCATGAATCTAAGAAGGATCACTGTCAGTTAAATTCATCCAGTAATGCTGCTGCAGCTCAGTCCAGCAGACAGTGGGATTGATGGACAGTATGAAGTCAATATTGTATTCCCATTATTTTTACTGATATACTGCATGACTTCAGCAAGACATTTCACCATAGCTTTTCCATTTTCAATTTACTGCTACTAGTGGATTCCTCAGTGCAGGAATTATGCCCAGTTATACTGAATGTTGGATTATCTTAATCGTAATTCGCTGATAGGTATTATGCAAAGGGTCTGAAAAAAATAGCTGTGTAGGTCCCACTAAGAAAAAAAAAAAATAGAGGGAGATATCCACCCTCTATTCTCTCCTTACTCATTACCCCCTTAGTCATCACTGAAACTTCCCTAGAGCCAGGGCTGGGGTTAGAAGACTTAGGGGATCTACTTAATACTGGACATCTGAGGTCATCTGTTTCTGCTGCCTCTCATCTTATGCATAACCTTGCATGCCACTCAGGTTTAAGTTTGTAATAGCCTGTCTAATACAGATAGGAGCCAAATTCAATTCATGTCCTGGATAAGCTGTCCATCTTTTATCTGTTCCGATCCAGGATGGGGTTTCCTACACAGACCCAACTACACTGATCTAGTAACCACACATTTTCCTGCTGGCAGGTCCCCCCTCACTCCTGCAGTGATGCTTTCCTTGGGTTGAGCTCCCCTACTATCAGGTATGAGTAAGTAAGACCCAACACATGAAAGGCTCCTTACGTGTGATGACGAGAATACTGTATTTTGGATTTGAAGAAGAAAAGAATTTTTTGAGCCAACTGGCCTGTCCCATTACTGCTGCAGTACGAATTACTAGAAAAACAAAAAAGTGACTGATGAGGAAAAGTACAAAGGTTACTAAATACTTCCTATAAAAAGAACATAAACTGTCAGCCCTAATACGGATAGTAATTATATTTAATTGCACATTTAAATGTTGAACAGCTTGACAGAGACACACTCATGTCTATCAGTATATGTTACCAATGAAAGGCTGTGCCAAATATTTTTCCTCATCCTGTCAGCACACTAGGTGACAACACAAAGTAGTAGTCCACACAGTTCCCTGGAGGCTGCTCAGTTTGGAATGACGCACAGGATGGAAGACAATGCACAGACTGTAGAGGAAACAGCAATAAACCTGCATAAGATCTCGTTGACTCTAGTTTAAAGCATGGAAAAACAATAATTGTAAAAATGTACACAAATGAAAAACACACAGTTTTGCTGTTACATCCTCTGAAATGACCAGAGGAAAAACTTGTTCCATTCCAATATTTGATTTGAAATTAATTCATAAAACCATAACACCAGGGATAATTTCAAAATACAGGAACTCCATAGTCTTCTGTGACCAAGTGTCTGCTAGACACTGGTCAACAATTACTACTTTTATGAATGTGACCTGTTCTGTGCAGTGAAAGCTGTCAGATACTCAGTACCACAAACATTTTTAATGAGATAGTCATTATGTCATAACAATAAGCTTTTATTCTTTATACAATATTGTCATGTGTAGTGCAAAACACAGATTTAAATGGCTTTCAACTCCTATTTCAGAGCCATTTGTTAAAAAGAAAATGGTCTGGAGCTTCCCTTAGAGAAAGCTGCTATGCTAATGTTGGATTGGGGAGGAGGCAATTTCTGTACTCTTTGTTTTACATACACTTGGTTCCTGATAATTCATTTCACCACTGTTATATCGTATTCCTCTAGCAGTGATGTCTGGATTAGTAGCAATACTGCAAACGGCAGTGTCATCAGGCAAAAATGTATAGCTTTGTGGTTTCAGAAAAATGAAGGCATTCAAAGTCATTAGCATATAAAAGATTGAATAATGGCCTTTACAATAGACTGCTAAAGAAGACCAGATGTTGCTCACAGGAGATCTGAATCGAGGCAACAAGATGTTGCTACTTGTTCATTAAGTGAGACAATCAAAAATTACAAATGCGTTTCCACTAAAAGCTTGGTAGATACGGGAGCCCTTCCACTCCTGGCACTACAGCCATGCAAGGAGTATGTTACAGCATAGACAGAAAATTCACTGCTGAAGAAGGAAAAGTGAGCAATCTCATTTCTCCAATACACATATAATTCTATAGAAAAAGAAACGGTAACATATTTTATTTGTTATGGATCAGAACATCCTTTCCTAAACAAGCCCTTTTGCACAGAGACACATTGTGAACAGTAACTGTATATTCAGAATGATGTAAATGAGAACAAAAAGATGGTGACCAGAGCAAGGTTCAAAGTATTCTCATTAATTTTTTCGTATCTACACCCTAAACAGATGTTTAGTTTAGGGAAATTGCCCAGGCTTCCCATAAAATCGGTGGACATTTAGTAAATGGCGTCAGTGATGTCTGGATTAGACACCTACGTTTAGTCAGCTGAGTGATATCTCCAGCTGTTCTCTGTAATGGGGAATTATGTGTCCAGCCACTACAGCAGACACACACACAGTAGACACCAAAGCTGAATCCATTCCTGATCACTTAAGCACATGGTACCTCTTCTTCAGCTAACACATTAGGATTGGACAAAACGGGCTAAAGGTGTTTTAGCAGTGTAGGCAGATCTGAACATTACTGTGACATGAATGAGGTCCTTGCTATTCTTCCTGCCAAAGGAATGAGGCAGCTATTGCTTTCTGAAGGAAATGCCATGGTCCCTTACAGTAACCTCTTCTGCATGCCCATGCCCTCTTACAGTCACCCCAGCAGCAGCTGAGTGGCCCTGGAGTTCTGATTTATACAAAGCAAGAAGATGGGTCCTTGTGTAGTTCCTGCAAGTGTGTTGTTCTGGGCAATTGCCTTTATAGTGCGAGGTACAGCCCAAACCTACTAGAAGCAATGAATAGTCTGCATTTCCATTCAGAAGACTGAATCATTCAAGTATCTGAAAAGGCTCGTTTCATTATTCAGTTATTAATGAATAACAAGTAATTAGATAAAACAGGTTTCAGCTACCAAAACTGAAGAGAGAATTTAAAAACCAGCTTTGTGTTCTGTCTGGATTTTGAGATGTTGGAGTCATTCATAACATTGCCTTTATAGTTCTCCATAACTATATGGGTCAGAAACTTCCTGTAAAACATAATAATAAAAAAAAAAATAAAAATTAAAAAATCATCTTTTCATGTCACTCCAGAATGGGAGTACATTTCAACATATCAGAATTTCCTGCTGGACAATATGCCTTTAGCCCCCTTATTTAGAGCCTTTGCTAGAACATCTAGAACATCTGAAACCTTGTAATCTCTGAGGTACTTCCTTATGCTTACATTGCACCTTTCTATGTGTCCAACAATTTGTACTTTCCCTCCTTCAATTTTCTCATTTTCTTCTCAAAGGTTAAATTAAACACTAAGCCTGATTTGCTTTTTTTTAACTCACAAATTTCTTTCAGGAAAAAGCGTCACTTTTAAAATCCTGCTGCTATCACACATGGCCTGCTACATATCAACAAAATATACTTTTGTTTGATTCCAAAAGAAGTGGAGTCAGCAGTTGGAGCCAGACAATGTCCTTCATTTTTCTATTTTTATTTGACGGCATGGTGTACAGGGTAAAATATTTATAGCATTTATTGCTCTTATATTTGCTCTCACATGCTAAAATATCTCCATTTCAAATTAACAGTTTGGTTTAGGTCTTTAACCTGAAAAGCTTTTGTATGATTACTTTAGTTCTATGCTAGTTTTGCCTCCTACTCCCTAACAAAGTCCAAACTCTCTCCTCCAGAATGTAGTTTCTTCTGGGATTTCAGAAAAAAACTTTAAAAATTCAATTCCAAACTGATTTTGAAAATCTCAATTTCCCTCAACTTTTCACATGTCCAAGTTCATAATTTTCTTATTCAGGCTGAGGTAAGACAGTAGGTATAGCAGTACCTTGGGTGGGCTGTAAGCCTCCTCTTCCTCAGTTCTGGACTTAGTCTGGACTTGTTCTTGGACATAGGTATTTTAACAGTGTTAAACACTTCGCAGCATAAAGTCAATAGACAGAGTGTTAAAACATCAGCAGTCACCAGTACCTAGACCAGCTTCTTACAGCAGAGAAGGCAGAGAAATGGTAGAACATATACACTAAGGTTTGTAACATCAAAGGCTTTGTATTTCTTAGAAGCATTTAAGCTGGAAAGGACCTTTAAGATCATAGACTCCAACCATTAACCTAACACTGCAAAGTCCAACACTAAATTGCCTCCCTTGGTGCCACGTCTACATGTCTTTTAAGTAACTCCAGGGATGGTGACTCAACCACTTTCTTTGGCAGCCTGTTCCAATGCCTGAGAAGCCTTTTGGTGAAGTAATTTTTCATAATAGCTGATCTAAACCTCCCCTGGTACAACTTGAGGTCATTTCCTGTAGTCCAGTCTCGTGTTACTTAGAGAAGAGACCAATACCCACTTTGTTACAATCACCTTTCAGGTAGTTGTAGAGAGTGGTAAGGTCTCTCCTCAGCCTCCTTTCCTCCACGCTGAACATCCATCCCATCTGAAAATGGACATTATCCACCTTTGCAACCAATACTAGCCCACTCCTTGCATACTACAACACCTTAGCAAGACTATTCTGCCCACCCAGGTTACTCCCTCCTTTTGTCTCTCTTCACTGCCTCTTCTCCATCTGGGGATGGAGGAAGCCCTATAAGGCAGAGCTGGATGGCAGCCTAGATGTGCTCTCTGAGCAGCAATCTACTCCTACATTATCACTGGCTATACTTGGTCCATATTTTTGGAGTCTTTCTTCCCCTCTGTGCCCTGAGAAAATATGGTCTTCTGGGGACCTTAATGCAAAAAGAATTCAAGTATTTCATATTCATGTCAGTCCGCACATGCTTAAAGTTAAGCAGAAGCTCAAATAATAGAGATAGTTTACAGAATCATGGTCTAATTCTGGCAGAAGAGTATGTTTTGGCAGTGCAAGTTCTTCCTCCGCAAAAGCTATATAAAGTCCCTTTGCAGGCCCAGATTCTAAAGCACTGGGGCCAAAATCATCCCTGGAATTACACTGTTAAGCTTCCAAAAACAATTCTGCAAAGAAAACAGTCTGTAAGCCCAGCAGATGATTTTGATTAATAGGAATATGTTCCTAAAAGTAAAGTTACAGAGACTCTTAAAAAAAGTGCTACAGTGTTCTTAAGTACTAAAACAAAATGTGAAACAAAGACATATTCTAAGATAACACACTTAAGGTTACAAATTACCTGACAGATTTCTCAAAGTAAAATATCTGGCACTAAACAAAGAGAGAGATGCTGGGGGGGGGAGAGGTAGGGTTGGTGGTACCCATAAGTGTGTTTTACCTTTGCCATCTACATTCTGGAAACATTTTTGGAGGTTGTATTGCGTGAGGCAGTCAAATCACCCCTAACTTAGAAGTAAGCATGAGATTAAATAAGCTTTCTGTAAAAGGCTGTTAACAGAATCTCCTCCATTTCTCTGCTCTCAGACCCTTTTGTTATCCCTGCTTCACATCCTCAGCACTTTCCGGAAGTGTCTGTGTGTGCAAATGTTCGTTATCATGAGTGCTGCTATTTGCAAGGCACTGGTTTTTATGAATAAAGGAGCTAGAGCTTGTGTGCCAGCCCACCAACTCCCTCCCTGTAATAAAATCAGTTTTAAAACATGGCACTTCAAAAAACCCTAAATTTTAATTGTGTTTATATGGTCTTCTGGATTTTGAGTTGTTTTGCAGAGAAAATGAGAAGAGAGTTCCATTTAATTGCAACTATTTAAATCTTACATTTCACTGAAGACTTGCAGAAGGCTTGAAGAACTGAAGGACAATAAAAAAAGACATAAAAATAACAAGAATAATGAGAAAATCACAGGCTTTCACAATTCTTTCTCCTTAATCTCTTCCCTTGCTCCAGGATATTTTCCTTTTTTTGATTAGCTTGTTTTTCCTTGTATTTACCTCAGAGATGTACACAACTACATCAGTGCTGCCATGCTATAAATCTCTTTGCTGCTGCCAGCCCCCTGTCTCAGCCCCAAACATGAATTTTCACAGTTTGACGATAACAGCCTCTTTTCTCCTTTCCCTTGTTTATTCCAGTTTTCCTCAGCTTTTATGGGAAAAAAAAAAAAAGCTTTTTAGTGTTTCATATTGATTTTCCTCGTACATCCTAATAACAAGAAATCGATTCCCCAGGGAAGTTGTCATGGTTCCTTGTTTTTTGAATCTTATATGGCAGTAGTTTAGAGGTATGTACCATGTTACTCTGTGATCAAGAGAGCTATGGACATCACAGGATGACTAGAGGTCTTCATAAACTGAAGCACCAATAAATCTGAGCTACCATCTGAACAGGTGGATTAAGGCTCACAGTCCAGGGCTTGCATGACACAGTTCTGCCTCATTCACATGCTGGAGTAGCACTAGGCTGACAGACATGGACATACCTTCTCTCATTGACCCTAGAAGTGGAAGTCTTGTAGACACCTGCAGATGCTGACAAAAGGCAGCCTGTGTCCAAACACAGTCTGACAGTGTCAGTCCAGTGCTGCACCTGAACTAATGCACTTGGCCAAAGGCTTACTGCCTTGGGTGCCTCACCACAGTAACACAGCTGGACTCCATCTGGATCAAACTGCCTATTTTCACAGCAGTCTAGGCTTGCCACAGCTGCGTGGCCATAGACCTCAAATCTCTGCTAGTTAAAACTTAGTCTCCCTTGAGATTGAGCTGTAAATGTATTTGTCTCCTGAGCAGAAATATCCATAAGCTGTTGGGGGAAAGAAAGGTTGATGAGGTGATACTTTTCATCATGGAGGGGTAAGGGAAGGCCATGCAAGACAG
>NW_008583595.1:0-17817 GCF_000691845.1 Merops nubicus | reverse complement strand
GAATAAGAGAGAGACAAGCAAAGAGAGACAATCTGTGAAGAAAGGCCACAATGGCAGAGAGGGAATTGTCTGCAGACTCCTGGTGCTGCTGGTTACCTTTCAGAAAAATACAAGCATAATATTTGAAATTACAGGCAATCCCTCAACTGTCAAAAAGAAAATGAACTCTGACTTCAGTGCACACAAAAAAAAAAATGGTGCAGCTTATGTTTAATTGATATTTTTTTTTTTACTTTCCAAGGTAACAGAAGATACAGTGATTGAAAGCATATGTTGCTAAATTGATGCCCTGGAAAAGTCCCAAGTGGATTAATGTCATGCAGCCTAATTTAATTTGCATTAATGGTACAGTTTGCCAAAAACATGGCTGGTAGTATGGTTTGGTGCGTGTACACTACTGCAGAAAGTAAAGGGAAATTGTATCGATGTTTTAGCGTAATGCGTCCGCTGACTTGCAAAATATATCCAAGGTTCAGAATTATTTAGGTGCCTAAATGCCACTGTCACTTTGAGACAGGATCCATCATATTATATCAGGTCTTCTCTGTTTTGAATCTTGTTAAAGAATTGTAGCAGAGGCATTTTCAAAGTTTGTTATAATGAAGTCATCCTAGATATGCTGCAGATTCCTGTGGAATTTCCTATACTTCCAACATTCTAAAATATAAAACTGTTGACCCCTCTAAAACTGGAGAAAGTTAAGAGTTTCCATTCCACAGCATGGTAACAACAGCATAACTGCCAAAGTTTAGAGATTGACAAATAAGGTATATATTAAAATTTGGATCAGGAGGAGAGCTGTGACAGGCTTAATATGCTGTGCTGGTGACAGGTGAACCTCCAGTCTCAGTGACAGACAAAAATATTCATGGAGCTTAAGGGCTTTAGGATTCACAGCTACCACTTGCTGGTGTAAACAGCATCAGACTGTAAAAAAACAAAACACAACAGAGTAAAACAGATTGGCCTGAGTCACTCTGGTGACTCCCTCAGCAGATTATGGATAAATATGTAATGCAAGCAAACAGAAAAAAGTCAAGAAACAAATAATATGCAAAGCAAGGTCCGTTAGGTAAAACAAGAAACCATAAGGACACTGATATTAGGAAAGAAGACCAGGGAAAGAAAATCCTGTTCTGCTGCTCAACAGAGCATCAGAATTATCAGGGAGAGTTTGATACAGAAGCCAAAAAATTTGACACCTTTTGAACTAGTTTTCACTAATAAATTATGTTACCACAAATAATGACATCAACCAATAAAAATTCCCAGCTGTAAATGGGAATAGGTAAACTTAAATATTTCTAAATTATCAGGAACTATTAAATTCCATTTGTTATTCTCAAAGAGCTGCCAAATAAAACTTACAGCCCATTAGCAGTGTCTGTAAATAACTCAAGAGTGAAAGATTAATAGACGGGAAACAATGTGTGGAATTACAGGTGTTCTGTTTAAATTAAATTCCTAGAAAAATATTGGTGCAAATAGCCACTCTATTCATGGTAATCCACAGGAAAACAAAGAAAGTACTAACAACATGTATAGATTTATCATGAGTAAAAAAAAAACAGTAAAAAACCTAGAGAGTCATGCAAAACAAAGTACATGTCATACACCTGGACTTCACCTTAGTCTGTTTAGAATCAGCAGTGACTTAGGTGGTGATCTGTGCAAAAGGATGCTATTCAACAGAGAGAAGTCTGAAGCTCTGTGTGTAAACTGGAATAATCCACTACCTCAATAGAAGATAGATAACAGCCTAGTGTCACAGTCTAGGGTCAGGGCTGCCCCTAGACCATAATAGACAATCTTATTATTAAAATAGAATTCATGGTCCTTATGGAGTCTAGACTGCATTTTGATAATTCTGCAAGTAAGCTGCTATTAGATCTTGATTTGTCAGACCACGTCTCATAAATTTCTGATCCTGGAGCAATTTCTAAAGATTACATCCCTCAGGAAAAGCTCCAGTGTTTTTATTTATTTGTTTATAACTCTGGTGTTAATGCATTTTCAGTGTATGATTGTGCCTCACACCAGTGCATCCAATTCAGTCTTCCTATGTACTTCTTAGCATGTTTAATTTTTTCTATATCTTAGAGTGCCTTAGAGCTCTAAACCTTTTGCTTTTTACTAGTTTCTTAGGTACTGTGTTTTGTTATTATGCCTATCAGATCCTCTTTTCAATGCCACAGCTGTGTAGTATAGGAATTTGCCAAAACACCCAGCTCTTGGGTTTGCAACTTTAACCCCAGTAGTGAAGAACTGCTATTTCAGAGTCAAAAATGCCTGGTAGTAAGTCAGCTAATATAGAATCTGTTGCATTTCAATGCAGAGGCAGCTGTGGCCAAGTTAGACAATTATTTCCTGAACCTCTTGTTAGCTGTGCATCGAACTTAAATACTTTGCCTTGCCTTTACAAAAAACCACCCATCTCCTTGACTAGTGAGGGAGCTCAGGGAGTCTACTTATGTAGCTGGCTAAATCATGTGCCTCAAGCAGGATGGTGTGAATCCCTCCAGCCTTATAATTAAGAAGGTCTGAAGCTGGAGAAAGGGACTCATTCATTTTTTTTTCCCCCACAGATTTCTGTGTCTATCCTTTTGGCACTGTAAATAAAGTTAAGGCTGTTTCTTTTTGTAAGTCATTGGCAGAGTTTGGAGAGCCAGACACTTAAATGAGCTGTTTTTTGATTCATCCCATGCTGATGTAGACCCAGGCTTTTCCTTTCCTCTTCTCTTGCCATTGTCTCTGAGTCCAGATTTTTCCTCCTCTGCCACAGCATACTCATACGATGAGCATAAAGCAGTGCTCTTATTATGACTATTAACTTCCATTTTAGGAACTTGGCAACAACATTCCTTTTATCTCCTCACTATTATCTCTATCCAGTTAACTTCCACAGCATGATTTTTTTCCAAGTTTTATAAGGTTCTGTTTCTGCTAGAAGCTTAATAGAAAGGACAATTTTTTTTTTTTTTTTTTTTTTTTAAGTAATGCATGAACTGTACCACGAGTTAAAAGTCAGACTATTTTAATACTCCATTTTTTCAAAGTTAAAATAAAGGATTCTAAAAAATGGACTAATGTTCATACCGAAAAGAAGTTATCAAGGAGCAGAACTTTCTGTGAGTTAATCTGCTTCCACCTTCCCTTACCTAGGCTCCTTTGATCAAGTTTGCCAAAAATACTTTCCCCTGTCTATGTGCCTCTCTGCTCTGTTCTGTCATACATTTGCTCCTTCCCACAACTTATCTGCATTATCTTCCTACATCACAGTTTCCTTGTATAGTCTCCCTGAAAAGGAACATTTTTTACATTGCAAAGCAATCTGCATGTTGCAGATGACTTAAAAATAACAAAATACTTCAGACTGCATGCAAGCTGATATAAATGAACTACAATATAAATAACCGAGATAGAAAAATGCTTTTAGATTTACCACATGCCCTAGAAATGAAAGAGAGGGGAAAAAAAATGTGATTTGGTACCAAGGGTATTTCTGGCATTTCTGTATATTGTTTGCTATTGTCACACGCACTTATCTTATCAAAGCTCATTGAAAAATTCATATAGGATTTACAGAGCTCAGAGTGAAACCCTCTAGGTTTTTTAATCTGTAAAATTCCTTGTAGAGTTTATAAACATTAATTGTTAAGAAGGACTTAATTCAGTAAGACCACCTGACTTTTGCTTTGTTTTATGTTTGCATACAGGGTGCATACAGTTTGCCAAGGAATGTAGAGAGGCCAACGCCCTTTCAGGTCCACAAGCATGCAGATAGGCAGATGGGTCAGCCTCTCATGCGGAGTCACACAGTTTTAATATAGAATTTTTGTCCAACATTTTCTCTGTATCTTACATGTTTTCGAGCTTCCATTGTTGTAATTACTTTCATTGCTGACTCTGGCTTCTGTTCTGTCTATTCTCTGTAATCTCCAAAGAAATTCCTCTTGCATTCCTTGCAGGCTTGACCCACTCTTTACTTTAAACCATGCCCCTGAGTTCTTGCACACTTGGCACAGCTTCAAGGAAGGTTTACCATCTGGCCTCTTATTTCCTTCTGAATTTTGTATACTTCAGTTAAATCAACTCATAGCTACCTTTCACTAAAGAAAACAGACTTTACTTCTGCAGTTTCTCCTATAAACAAGATCACAGTGTTGAAGAACCACATTTGGGGGAAAAAAAAAAAAAAAGAAAATAACTACATGGAAATATTTATTATTTTAGTGGATGACCAGGGCAGCAAGGAAAAAACTAACAGATCTTGTTTATTTTCCACAGTAGTAAAGTTCATCTCCAAAAAATAATGTTGTAACTAGATGGCCATTAGATTTGAAAAACAAAAAACAAAAAACAACAAAAAAAAAAACCAAACAAACAAAAACACAAACAAACAAACAAACAAACAAAAACAAAAAAAATAAAAAAGGGCAGCCCATTAGTAAATAATTACAAAAAGGTGCAAACATTTCAACCCAAAGGAGTTATAGCCAAGATTAACCATTTGTGCACATTCTGCTCCCCTGGCTCCTCTTCAAGCAGAGAACATCTCTCTACTGTGATACTAACATAGTGCGAAGCATAGGAACTTTCTGGGTCTCAGCCTTTAAAGCATTCTCTTGGTGTAATTCCATGTTTTTGCATGAAGTACATTTGAAGCAATGTAATGAAGAAAAATGAACATAGTGGTAATGACACAAGACAACGGAATCAAGTGCACCCTCAACAAGTCTGCAGATGACACCAAGCTGGGTGGTGCAGTTCACATGCTGGGGAGACAGGATGCCATCCACAGGGGCCTGGACAAACTTGAGAAGTGGGCCCCATGAAGTGCAACAAGGACAAGTGCAAGGTCCTGCACCTGCATCGGGGCAACCCATGGATCAATCCAGGCTGGGGGATGAAGGGATTGAGAGCAGCCCTGCAGAGAAGGACTTGTGAGTACTGGTGGAAGAAAAGCTGCACATGCGCTGACAAGGTACGCTTGCAGCCCCAAAAGCCAATGGCATCCTGGGCTGCACCAAAGGAAGAGTGGCCAGCAGGTCAAGAGAGGTGATCCTGCCACTCTGCTCCACTCTCGTGAGACCCCACCTGGAGTACTGTGTCCAGCTCTGGAGTCCTCGGCAAGTGAAAGAGATGGCCCTGTTGGAGTAGGTCCACAGGAAGGCCACAAAAGTGACCAGAGGCCTGGAACAGCCTGAAGACAAGAAATCTTCAGAAAGACCTTGTTGTGGCCTTTCAGTACTTAAAGGGCGCCTGTAAGAAAAATGGGGACAGACTTTTTAGAA
Organism: Merops nubicus; assembly: GCF_000691845.1. Classification (NCBI taxonomy): domain Eukaryota; kingdom Metazoa; phylum Chordata; class Aves; order Coraciiformes; family Meropidae; genus Merops; species Merops nubicus. The sequence continues at coordinate 12,523 of NW_008583595.1, read as the reverse complement.
GGCTCTGTTGCAAAAATACATGGGTTAATGGTTTTAAACTAACAGAGAGTCATTTTAGACCATATATAAGGAAGCCATTTTTTCAGTGAGGATGGTGAATCACTGTCACACGTTGCCCACAGAGATGGCAGATGCCCTATGCCTGGAAACACTCAAGGTCAAGTTGGGCAAGGCTCTGAGCAACCTGATCTAGTTGAAGATGTCCCTGCTTATTGCAAAGGAGTTGGGCTAGATGACACTTACATGTCCTTTCCAACCTAAATCATTCTATGAATCTATGACTTTAAGATTCTGACATTTCATATCATTTCATTCCAAAGTGGGATAAGAAAAAAACATCTTTTCAAATAAGTATGGCTTTGAAATGAATGCACAATAGATACTTCATCAATAATTATTTTGTAAGTATATTTCAATAGCTGCTTATAAATCTTAAATACTAAATAAAGCAAACCCTGACTGTGCTAAAGATAAATCGCAGCTAAAAAAGTATATCATAAACAAAACAAGTTTGTTTCTCATTATGGGACATACTTTGGTTTTCCCACTACTAAAAATTGGACAAAATATTATAATAATTTACCTTGAGCTGACAGCACATTGTTCTGGAAAGACATTTGCCAGACATTTCTTATTTATCCAAATTCTCAGGGAAAAAAAAAAAAAAGAATGTTCTTCATGTTTCTGCAATCTAAAATCTTACCTTTTGAGACCTAGGTTTTAAAATAAATTGTGATAAAACTTCAATGCAGTCACCTTTCAAATAGTTCACAGACTTCTTTCTTCTCTCATATTTTACATGCCATATGAGCATAGATAAACAGGCAGATGAACAAGAATGACTCCTATTTCTTTGGGTTTAGATGCTCTAGAACAAATGTTTGATTCCTTCTTCTGTGCCACATGATTTGTGTTATTTTATGGTCTCGCCATTCAGGGGGACATCCTTCTCACCTAATTCTGGTTGTCTAAGAATTGAGTATGAAGTTTAAGCCTTCAGGCACGTATATTCTTGTCTAGTCTATGGGCTGTGAGGGGAATACCCAGAGGACAATTCATTAGAGTAGAATGTGGAATGAAAATATAACCCAGTCAGCAGCACATGCAAGTATCCCACAGCTGCTGCCTTACTGGAAAACAATTCTGTCCTTATCCCCTATTTTGGATATACTGACTTTGTCTGATCTTCCAAGATAATTCCCACTGAGTTAGGCTTGCAGGACAGTCATCATTTCAACAGACTGAATCACTCTGAATTTTGACTGACCTTGCTGGAACTGCTTTCGTCTGTAGAAAAACCTTGACTTTTTAAAGAAAAGACTTTAAAGAAAATTAGGATAAGTAATTGAAAACTAATGAAAATCCATTTGGTCTCACTTGGTTAAAATTCTACAAATGGTGTAAAGCTGAAAATTCTGGTGTAAAATTTTATTGTCATCTAACATTTTCCAGTCTTTATTAAACTAATCAAATTGGGGGAAAAAAAGCCTGATTAGCAGGAAATGTTAAAAATTATGTTATGTTTTGATTTGTTCATTTTTATAGTAATTTGGATTATCATATGCAAGTCTCTACTCATATTCATAGTCAGTATTAATTGCCATTTTTTTTTCCTCAGCCAGTGCACTAGAACCTGATGCAGCATCCAAGAGTTTCCACTTTGGAGCATCAACTAACTGAATTTGTTAATAATTACTTTCGTATGTCAGCATTATTCAGTATAGCGTAAAGTGCTTTGTCAAGCAAAACAAAAAAAGGGAGGAGGAGGATGTGATAGAACTTCTCTGTAGAGAAGCAGATTGTGTCTCTAGAAGAGCACCTACAAACTGATCCAGAGCAATATGCTCATCCCTGTAAGAAATTATTTTGTCAAGTTGGGTTTGCTTATGTCCTCGGCAGAGCAAGCTTTTCAGGAAGTTGACAGTGCAGGGAGGCATACAAAGCCCTGCAAGTCTATCAGTGTAGAAATATAAGTTGATTATCTCCTTTGTCCACAGCCTTCCACTCCATCTCGGCTAGTAAAAGAAGTGGAATCCAGTTTTCAAATATTTTGAGAACAGAGCTGTAGCTTTTTTCTTATTAAACACAAGTAGTTCATCTTATTTATATAAATTGGTATCAGGTGATCCAGCATCTAGCATTGTCTTTTGTAAATATAATACCTCGATACTGTTTTGTGAATGCTGAAGCACATGTGCTGGACTGATGCACCCAGCATATCCTCTCATGAGTAATACTGTTTACTCGTGGAGGTGGTATTTTGGTGCTGTGGTGGGCTCACAATTGTTTGTCAGACTAGATGATCTGTTACCTTGTAGCCTTCCACATAGAGCACTATAAAATACTAAGTCTGCTGAAGAGGAGAAATAAATGAACATCGAGGAATTCAAGTCCTCTCTTTCTTCAGCCCGTAAGTACACATAACACAGTGTGGGGACATGCAGTAATTTTGAGGCCTAGCTGTGTGGAGAAAAGACAAATCAAGAAAGAGAAGGTGGATGTTATGAGTGTACCAATGGACCTGTCTTTTACCATGTGCCCATGGAATACTACTAACACTTAAATGTCTGCAAAAGAAATGCTGTAACAAATCCTTCTTCTTTGACACAGATGCACCATGAAGCCACAGCCTCTAAAGAATATAAGTGCAGAACAAGCAGAAAGGATCAGGTCCAGCTTAACACAAAAGTTTCACAGTATCAACAGTTTGAGCAAAAAATCTCAGGACCCCAACAGAAGGCTGAGGTCAGACAGACAGACAACATAGGTGACACACATATATCTTCCCCTCTATGCCCCTAAACTGCTGGGTGAAGGAGATCAGGGTGAGGGAGCAGACAGAGGGAACCTACAGATCCAAGAACAAAGTCTGGTAAATACATAAGGGTCTTCAGGATGATACGGGACTTTAAAAGAAGACGAGTACAGTATTTGGATAGAAGTGGATGATGGGGTGCTGCAGAACGTGGAATAAATAACAAGTTATACACATGAAGCTAAGACAAAAACACCTACCAGACTCATAGTCTCAAATAAAACTTTAAACACAGTTTGTTACAGCAGTTTAAACGAAGCATGATGCTACTAATGCAATTAGACAAAACATAATTTTGCTACATTTCTGCTTCAGAAGAAATCTAAGATGCATGCTTATTCTTATCAAGGAGTAAAAGCCTGAACACTGAGCTTATATTTTCTGCCTAAAAGTCTTAACACATTCAGGCTGAGTGGAATTCTCCCAGCAATACTTTTTACCTCAGCTCTGGTCCTTTCTTGCCTGTTCTGTCAAATTAGGAAAATTTTGCTCTGGTCAAGTAGCAGTGGTACATAAAAGTAAAAACACTCCATGTATATGCTTGGATAATTCAGTGAATGACTGAAAGCTGTATAAGACTTCACTGAAGCCTAGACTTGCATAACCAATCCATAATAATATTTCTGCAGAAGACAACTGACTTGATTTTCCTTAACTTTGGTAGATAACTGTTTGGAAAAATGTAGGAAGTGCTGATGCTGGCATCTCTGATATGCACTCCTTCATCCAGCTGAAGCTAATTTGCAAATAACATTAACAAGGTTACACTAGCTCCAGTAATGATAAAATTCTTGAACTATCTACTGAAGTCAAGTCATTTTGTAAACTGATTTGCTTTATTTATCTGGGCTTTGTCCACGAGTATGGAGATCCCCACATTTATTCCAGATGAATTAAAGGCTAAATAATCTGTGTAAGCAATGAAAGTTCCAAAGCCAATTTATGAGCACTTTACTGTAGGCAGCCTAGTCAACGCAGCCAAGGAGTCTCATGAAGAGACTAGGCTTGTCTCTTTCTCTGTTTGTTATTTCAGTTTTTCACTATTTATTTGGGGAATACAGTTGCGTCTGTGAGATTTCATTTACTTTGTAGCAAAGATTTCTTTTTCATACTTGTCTTTTAGTCATACAAATTACACTGTACTGAGCTTCCCAACAGATAAACAAATGTGGACTTACAGAAGGAGCAGTTATTTGTGATGCTGAAGTTTCTCTGTGATGGAGTATGATCATTTCAAGGACACTGGAAGATGAGTTTCTTTCTTCACAGGTGTTTTTCTGGATGAGGAAAATATTTACCCACAGGTTGCTTTGGCTGCAGAACATAGAAAGCTGTAAATTCAGATGTATGGATTGCCAGATGGAGTCTACTTCCACTCTTCCCACTATCCCCAATCAGGTAGGGATTTTCAAAAGCACAAACAGGCAGCTAAGTGCTCAGTTAGAATGAAAATAAATGGAAGTCCCTTGATCCATTTTTCTACATTCAAAAACATAACTTGTTAGCTTTGTCAAACATAAAAGTGCTAAAAATAATTTCATTTATAACTTAGAATAATTTTTTACAATACTTTAGACAAATGTTGAAGTCCTTATTCATGAGCTGGTGCCTATCAGTACTTGCTGACTAAAAACCAACACTTAACTACTCATGAGAAACAGATTTGACCATTTCAGTATCCGTAAGATTTGCTTGACAGTCTTTTGTTGAACTGAAAGTAAATTTTAGAGAATATAAGTACTACTTGCGCATTGCACTTTGCTCCGTATTTGACATCTGAATGCAACCTGATATTTACGTATGCCTTTCTGCTCCCTTAAAGACTGTCATATCTTATATATTTGAAATGTGACCTCTGAGAGTTGTTTTTGCTGTTCAGAGGTGCTGGGAAGGAGTAAATTGCATAATCTGTAGTGAGGACAAGGTGTCCCTAGAGGCCTGCCCAGTCAAGAGAAGCAAGGCAGCAAGCAATAATGACCCTGTATTTCTACAGCACCAAGGTGAGACACAGTATAGAAGAGAAAAAGTAGCATTTTGAAGTATTTTCTTTAGTGCCAGCAAAGGTTTGGAGATGATTGAGTTTTACTAGAGCCCTCTTGCCCATATGCTCAGTCAGGCATGGAGCTGAGACCCCTCTGCAATGGAGCCATGGCAGAGGACAGGCAAGATGCAGCAAGCAACATCCACTGCAGCTGCACCACAGGCAGCATGTTTGTTTTCCTTTACCTAAGGTGTCCAGTAGTCTAAAGCAGATATCAAGATACACTTTTGTTTGGCAGAACTCTGGACTTCACATGAAAAAAAAAAGTTTTTAAAATTCCACAATGGCCCTAGTGTGTAAGTGACTGTCCCTTGGGGCACTGCCCACACAAGGATCAGTTGGCAAAGCAGCTAAGCGAGCACAGAAGACTAGATTCACCATCAGCCTGAGGACTGCCAAGACTATGAGTCAGCCAGGCTCTCAAAAGAAGGATGCTTCTCCTTCCTCTGGCCAACAGAGCCAGTGTTCATTACTACAGAGACATCAATAGTTGTGTGAACAGGTTACCCAGGGAAGTAGTGGAAGATCCATCACTGGAAGTGTTCAAAGTCAGGTTTGATGGGGCTTTGAGCAACCTGATCTAGTGAAAGGTGTCCCTGCAGGGGGACATGGCAGGGACACCTTTCCCATGGCAGGGAGATTGGACTACGCTGTAATTCTAAGGTAATACTGATCGTACAGTAATTTTGGGAATCTGAAGAAATAGTGTGCCCTTTGCCAGGCATATGGAGAGAATTCAGCACATAGGAAAGGATTCAGGGACCCACCATGGTTATCTGTGACAAGTGTAACCATGGGCCAGAAATACTAACCTACCAGGAGTTTCCCAATCTCCAAAAAGTGACTGGTTTTTCTTTTGTTCCCAGGTAGCTCCTAAAATTAAGAGGAATGAACAAAATCAAAGAACATTTTTATTCCATCTGATACAAGACAAATTATCACCAGTCAGCAAATGAGGTATCCTGCTTTACCTCAAACTCTTATTGCTGTGATGTCTCTGACAATCTGCAGTTGATGAAGACTGGCAGCTACAGATGACTACTGGAAAAATTTTTTCAGGACAATCTATTCTAAGAATCCATTTTTTTAAGAGATATAGACAGTAAAAGTACCTAATTTATGAATGGATGTGTTACTGAAGATGGCATGCAAAGTATATGTGGATGACCCAATTTAGCTGTACTAAAATATGGTTTTGCATTAACTGATTTCTACTGATTGCACTAAACTGGAGTACAAAACCATGAGATTAAAATTAATACATTTAATGCTAAAAGAGGTAACACACACGGTACTGTAATAAAAGAGTTTTTTTTAAAAAAAAAAATCAATCCTAATATGCTAGATGTAATGCATGCTGAATCCGGTTGCTGACCTTCAGCCAACACTCTAGAAAAACTGTAAATTGTTTGGAATATGACGATACTTGTATGCTGCCAAGAAGCAGCAAATTTACAAACTAAAAGACTCAGGTCATCCAATCAGGGTAAATTTGGAAGAAAAGTACAACTTGGTAATAAAAGAATAATCTGAGTACTGGAAAGTATAGTAAATTAGGGTACTGTCAGACTTAGAGATTTAGTATATTCAGTTACAGTCTGGTGCTTTGCGTAACCACCGTGAAAAATCAAATATGAAATTTAAAATATTTTTCAAATTGTCACTACACAGAGTAAAAAAAAAAGAAAAAAAAAAAAACAAAAAAAACTGCAACCAAGTATTTGGGGGGGTGGGGGGAAAGGATATTTATGTGATTAGATAGTCTCCTTAGGGTAGGCAAGAATGCCCATTAGAACCTCTGTATCAGGAAAAAAATAACAAATCATTTAAAATTATTCTATGCAGTAAACACACGGAAACTATTAAACGTTCATAGTTCAGCATATTCATTGAAGTAAAGGCATATTTTAAGAGTGTAGATATTTGGCAATAAATTGCTTGTATGAGCAAATCTTCCTCTTTAGTTTAACTAAGAATTTTGAATTATGGCTGTGACAAGGCAACATTTATCCTTTGCATCTTATTGAAAGAAATCAGGCTAGATTGTACTCTGATTTACAACTGGAGAAATCCCCATAGAAGGTGACTTCATTATGCAGGCTATAAACCAACACAGAACTTGTCTAACTGTATTTAATTCAAGATATTCATGTAGCCTAAAGAAATGCTTTCATTTACACAGACTTAACCTCAGTGACTTTGGAAGGGCAGGGCATCCAAAGATGAGATCAGAACTGAATGAGATCAGAAAGCCTTTAATTTGAAAGAAAAGAAAAAAAAAACGCAACACAATTAGAGAGTGTATTCCTTCCTGTATTAGAAGAAAACTGAGCTTAATGAATATACCAAACTCATACTAACATCCTTTTAAGTACTTAAAGAACACACAGAAAAGCAACATTTTGCTGTAAACATAAATACTTTTGTATTAATATACTGATTATCGAAAATCATTAAAAAAGAAATCTGACAAGCTGTGATAACAACGAATTGGTGCTTTCAGTCATTTTCTGGTAAGAGTGTTCTAGTCCCTATCATTACTTTACATTGAAATGCTGTAAAGTAGTCCTACTATTTTCTGTGTTCTTCTATTGGAATTAAAAAAAAAATAAATTATACTAAATCAGTAAACTGTAGAACACCAAACAGCTCAAAACAAATGCAACATTTACAAAAGTAGCTTTTATTTATTATAGTCTCTCAGGCTATTTTTATTCTTAGGTTTATGAAAACTTGATCTTACAATTTTATTCTACTCAGAATTTCAAAAATACATTATGCTACCATTTATTTATATGGTGCTTCTACATAAGGAGGTAATAAAAAATTGATCAGCTTTTCACGTGGGCTTTCCCTTAATAGGAAAATAATTAGAATTTGGACTAGGTAAGTTCTGTTCACCTGAGATCACGAATCAGATTTGCAAATTAAGGGTAAATATGTTATTTGTCCAAAAATACAAATATGCACCTGGTGGGATATTCAGTTAGATACTCTGTCGCCCTTAAAATGATGCAAGCTCACCTGATTTATTTTTTTTTTTTAGGTTCTCTGCCTTTGCCAATCTTCAAATAACTTTTAACAGCAAGTCACCACATTCTTGCTTAATTGCATGATTTTCTGATAATGCAAGTTAAGAGAAAAACTAGTTTACATTTGGAGGAAAAAACCAACCAAACAAACTTGTGCAAATCTGTTGATCAAATGTGAACTAAGAACTTTGAAAGAGAAGCTGTGTGTAATGATGAGGTTACCTATAAAAATAAAATATTAAAAACACTTACTTCACTGCCTGACTGACCAGGCTCTTTTGTTCAAGTCTGCCTTTTGCTTCATCTTCTGATTGCACTCACACCAATATCTGCAATATCCTCTGCTAGGCAGGAAAATATTATCCCATCTTGCAGAGGATACACAGAACCTCTGCACACAAATTTTGGCAGATTAAAATATTTCTCAGTTCATCTTTTGGATTTGATTATGGCCCTTAAAATTTGCCTCCAGCTTTCTGGGTACCATTTTTGTTACCAAAATCAACTGCAGACTCAAATGCAAGTCAAACTTGGTTTTGCACTTCTAAATACTTTGGCTCCAGTCCTGCAAACATCTCTGTGCAGGTAGACACACCCTGTTGAAATCACTAGTTCACTATAGTGTTATTTTAATCATTCTGCTTTAATTTTCTTTAATTTTTACCTTTTCCTGGCCTTTTTTTTTCCTAGAGAGGTGACCATCACTGAGGGAAATGGTGACAGAGATGCAGCTGAGCCCATGCTAGGAGACACAGAAAAGCTTATGAGTAAAATTTCCAGATTACTCTAACGTGAGTTTTTCAGAGGTGTTAATCACCAGCTCCTGCATACACAGCCATGTATTACCACAGAAATCTACTGATTAATGAATATTGCTGGCCCAAACTGTTTCAGGAACTGGAGGACACTAAAACAAAGGCCAGTGGGGATTTTGGTAGGGCTGTGGTAACCACCACCCTGTATACTACACTATGGTACTTCAGATTACTCCCTCTGCAGCAGAACCAGGAGTGTCTACCTATGTCCCACCGCCACAATTTGCAAACTTGTGTAGCTGTGAAAAAAAACACCTAAACTGTCAGGCCAGGTGAAGGTGAGTTGTATAAATCTCCCTTTCCCCCACTGATTAGAGAAGCATGGAGCTACAGTCTTGTGCACCCGGTAGAGTTTGTCTGTTACAGCTTGCCGAGAAGACTCAAGGCACACTGGAAGCCAGGAAAACTGGCCTTATGGCAGGCACAGATTTTAATTATTAGTAATAGCCAAAGATTGCTGTTAACTTCTCAGTACTTCTAGGCCTCAACTTGGACTACCTTTGGAAAGCCAATCCTTGGTCAGAAGGGCCTCAAGCCCTTCTGAGACTCTGTTTTAGACTCCTAAATTGTTTACACATATTTTTAACCTTAGTAAACCTTCAGTCAAGCACCACTTCAGATATTTATGGTCCCTAAGCTTTTATTTTGCACCAGCCAGAAAAAGAGTTTGTATTTGTGAACACTGTGACTAAACAAGAAGTCTAAAAATTCAAAACATATTGCTGCTCTGACTTAATTTAAGAAGATTTAAAGTAATTTTAGGAATTGCATCTTGATGGCTTATCTACTAGAGGAAATCTCCTGCTACTAGAAATAAGGCAAATCAAACAGCATCTGGGAAAAAATAGCACACAGACACACTGAAATCATCCCTCTCTGTGCTAATCTCTAAATCCTTCGATATTTCAGGCAGTCTTACAAGAAATATCTTCTTACAGTGGGATGAACTGAAGAACAACAAATATGTTCTGTGGGGATTAAAACAGTTTGACACTTTGTGGATTCAGGTCTTCCACAACTTCATCCTTTGGGCACCCAATTAGAAAGTGGCCACTGTCGGCCAGCACTGTGCCCTTGTATCAAAGAAGGCCAGTGCCATCCTGGGCTGCATTAGTAGGAATGTTGCCAGCAGGTCAAGAGAGGTGATCCTTCCTCTCTAGCCAACGCTGGTGTGGCCACCTCCTGATTGCTGAACCCAGTGCTGGGATCCTCGGTACAAAAGAAAGATGGAACTGCTGGAGATTCAGTCCAGAAAAGGGTCACAAAGATGATTAATGGACTGGAGCATCTCCCATAGTAGAGAAGGCTGAGAGAACTGAGATTGTTCAGCCTAAAAGAAAGTAGGCTCAGAGTACATAGCATGATGGTGCAGTGTACAAACTTCTGAAGGGAGGGTGTAAAGATGACAGAGCCAGGCTCCTTCTACTGGTGTCCACTGGCAGGGGAAAAGGCTATGGGCACAAACTGAAACATAGAAGGTTCCATCTGAACATCAAGAAACACCTTTGTACTGTGAGGGTGACTGAGTACTTGCACAGGTTGCCAAGAAAGGTTGTGGATTCATCATCTTTGGAGATCTTCATAAACTCTCTGGACATGGTTCTGGGCAGGCGATGAACCAGATGATCTCCAGAGGTCCCTAACAATGTCACCTGTCAGCTCTGGATGACACCTTTCCCACTGATGACACAGGGTGACTTCTTCTTCCCTGAGAGCCCTCAGAGGAGCCGAGTCAGGGCATTCTGTTCTGAGGAGGTCACCAGGGTTCCCCGCCTGCATTGCTGTGCTGCCTGCACCCAGGAGGCCCTTGTGCTCAGGGGCTCCAGCCTCTCATCAAGCCTGAGGGAAAATCCCAGCCCCACCACAAGGCGAAGTCACATGAAGATGTCCAATGTCCTCTGAACCAGGGACTTTCCCTGCTTGGGACATTGGCCATCCTCACTGGGCAGAGATTGGGACAGTACCAGAGACACCTGTGATAAAAACATGAAGCAGCTGTGATTGCCTATGACCTTGGGGCTCTTCAGCAGCCCCTGCCACTGTCCTGGTGCACTCTGGTCAGGGCTCCTGTGGTGCACAGGCACAGTGTGCATACTGAAACAGGACCCCCGACCTGGGCTGGAGTCTCGGCTTTGAGGAGACCAGCAGCTCTGGGCACTGAGCTAAAGTCACCCTTTCCTGTGCTCCTTTCCCTATTGCTTGCCTGCAGGTTGCTAGGGGTCTCAGTGGCTGGTGAGGGGTGACAGAGCTCCAGGGCCGCCAAAACTCCACCTCCCAGCAGGCTGCTGTCTCCAGCATTTCCTGAGTGCAAACCCCACCGGACACAAGGAAGCGGATGGTCAGGCCGGGGGACGGAGCCTATGTCCACATAGGCACACTGACGCTGCCACTCCTGCAGCTCCTCTGGAGATGAAACATCAAGTTGCTTTTCATGAAGTGTTTCACCTAAACCAAAGAACAACCCCAGGGAATACTCTCCAACACTGTCTCAACAGTGTAGGAAATCCAGGGCAGAATATTTCCTGGAGTGTGCAGTGATTTTATTTGACTGTGGTGGGTTAACGTCGGCCTGCTGCCAGGTGCAGCACTATCACTCTGCTTCTTCAAGTAGTGGGGAGAAAATATAACCAAAGGCTCATAGGTCAAGGCAAGGACAGAGAGATTACTTAACAGATACCATCACAGGCAAAACGGATTTAGCTTGTAGAAATTTATTTAATTGATTGCAAATCAGATTCAGAGTAAGAAAATGAGAAATAAGAACATGCCTAAAAACACCTTCCCTCACCCCTCCCTTCATCCTTGGTTCATTTTCACTTCGAGTTGCTCTACCCCCTCCCCTTGACTGGTGTAGTGAGACAGAGATTTGGGGCTGCATTCAGTACATTATGCATCGTCACTCCTTCCTCCTCATGCTCTAAGCCTGCTCCAGGATGAGGTCCCACCCATAGAAGACAGTCCTTCACAAATTTCTCCAACGCAGGTCCTTCCCACGGGCTGCAGTACTTTACAAACTGCTCCAGCATGGGTACTTTCTACGAGGTGTAGTCCTTTCGGAATTCCTTTGCAAAGTCCTGTGGACATCCCCTGCAGAGCCACAGGTCCTGCTAGAAAACGGTCTCCAGCATGGGCTCATCTCTGCAGAACATGGCTCCTGAGAGGAGCTTGCTCCAGTGCAAGGTCTTCATGGCGTTACAGCTTCCTCCAGGGCACATCCATGCAGGGGGCCCTCCATGGGCTGCAAGGTAGATACCTGCTCCACCATGATCCTCCGTCGTCTTCACACTATTGTTCACATTGGAAAAGACCTTTAGATCATCCCTTTCAACTATTAACTAAACACTGCCAACTCCACATCTAGACTGTGTTTCTAAGTGCTACGTGTCTTTCAGATACATTCAGGGATGTAGTCTCTACCACTTCCCCGGGCAGTTCGTTCCAGTGTCTTTCTGTGAATAAATTTTTCCTACTATCCAAACTAAACCTCCCCTGGCACAACCTGAGGCGATTTCCTTCTGTCCTATTGCTTGTTACTCGGAAGAAGGATGGGCACCCACCTCTCTGCGGCCTCCTTCCGGATAGTGGTGAATGTATAAAGTGGGAGTCTCCTTTTCTCCAGGCTGAACAACCGCTTCAGCCGCTCCTCCTAAGACTTGTGCTCTAACCCTTCACCAGCTCGTTGCACCTCTCTGGACTCGGCACTTAAGTGTCCTTGTCGCGAGGTGCCCGAAGCTGAATACGGCGTCAGGGAGCGGCATCCCCGGTACCGAGTTCCGGGGCTGCGTGCCAGCTCCCGCAGGCCCCTTCCCGCCGGCAGCTC
>NW_008583594.1:0-10630 GCF_000691845.1 Merops nubicus | reverse complement strand
TGACCCAGATGCAGGACCTTGCACTTTCCATCCTTGTCATATCTTCAGTGTCCAAGTCCTGAATTCACGTGTTCCAGAAGAACCTTTTAGAAGGCAAGTAAGTTCCAAGCTCATTGAATTATCTTTTCCTCTCACTCTCTTCCTGATTGTGCTAATGACTTGACCAGGTATTTATTTTTAACTTAATTATTTGCCTTTATGTGCTGTGGCTATTTGCACACATGGAGTCAAGCATCACACACAGCACAGGACCATATGCAAGCTTCTTGTAACAGAGTCCAAATTGGAGGACTCAGTGTAAATAGCAATGTTCACCAGAGCAGGGCTGCTACCACAAATAAAGACCAACACTAATGAACAAGATTTTCCTCTAAGAATTAAGTAAATGGCAAAAGGAATAAATTACAAGGCTGACATTTTAATAGAGAACTTTCCTCCTGAGTCACAGCTGTGGGTTGTAAATTCTGTTGGGCTTAGACTCAAAGAGTCTTGATTAACTTTCTTCAAATTGCTTTAGCAACCTGTGCAATTTAACACACTCAATTCATGTGTCCATAAGTGATTTCTTTCTCCTTTTATTAAGATGGGATTTTTTAGATTTCATTGCAGTTTTTCATTCTTTTTTTCACAGCAGATGCTCTTGAAAACCACCAGAATTATCTTTTTTTTTAAAAGGATAGAAGAGGAAGACAAAAATTGGCATTCATCCTGAAAAAGGTGAGGTTTTCCACTAAGCTGGAGAGGCATTCCTCTGTCCTTTCTACACATAATTTATTCCCTGGTTTTGGCAGAAATGGATATATAATGCATAGTGATAAACTTCCCACGTGTCCTTTCCACCACTGGCAATTTGAACTTATCTCCAAGCATGTTCCTTGTTTTCTTTTCCATCATCTGCTAAATACAGTTGGATGCTACTTAAGCACCCAGTGTCTAGATCCCAATTTATTGCTCCTTGTTCTCCCCACTGCCTTTTTATCAGGGCACCTGAAGTTTGAGTGTTTATTCCAAATAAAAATGAATCATTCGATTTCAAGTTGATTTTATTACCAACTTGGTGAGATCAGATGTAAAAGGCTACGTTAAAGTTCACTTATGTGACTCAAAAGCTGCTGGGTGCCCTTCACTCCTGGTTCTTCCCACTCATTAAATAGAAAGGAAGGGAAAAAATGCTGCTGTTAGAATCATAGAATCCTTTAGGTTGGAAGGGACCTCCAAGATCATCCAGTCCAACCACTGAGCCATTAGGGCTCTAAAGTCCTCTGCTAAAACAGAATCAGAATCTGTCAGGGCTGGAAGGGACCCCAAGGATCCCCCAGTTCCAACCCCCCTGCCATGAGCAGGGACACCTCCCACTAGATCAGGCTGCCCAGAGCCATTAGTGTTAAGCTTTATTCTTAACATAGTATTTTAGTCAACTCTGTGCCCAGGACTGGACCACAAACATGCCCCATACCACTCATGAGGAATAAACAACAGCTTTTAAGCATTGCCCAACTTTTCTCACAGGCTGAGAAGACTACCTGGTGGAGAAAAGGTCTTGGAAGATGTTCAGCTAATAAGTCTGAGGAGCTAAATTCTACTCCAACTTGCAGAGTCAATCACACTGAAATGAAGCATAGTGTAGCCTGGTTCTCAGCCCATCATTAAAATAAAGAGCTGAGCCTCATTAATAATAATCTAGGAACAGCACTGCTTGGTTCATTTGGAATCTCTTCTCCAAAAGACACCTCAGAGGTCAAAATTTGCCAGAATCAATGTATGTCTGAAAAATCCAGTGCAATCAGCTGCCTGTTGTGGGTGATCAGAGGCTGACACCAAGCCCCACAAGGAGAAAGGAGTCCCACAAAGCTGTAGACGTTGATAGCAACTTCTCAGAGACCTTCTCAGTTACCATCACCCTGCCTACCAATCATGGGTCATGAAATGCTTCAGGGAAAATGGTAAATACACAAATAACAGTGGAGAAATGGAGACTCCACTGATGAACATTTCTCAAAGCAGGTTTTCCTAGCAAGATCCATAGCAGATGTTACACAGCTGCTCAGCAGTGAGCCACAGGTGAGCTAAGAGGGAGCAGAGCAGTTAAGGATGAACACAGTGCCCTGCACCTTGTTATTAATCATTATTTCAGCACTCAGTTAACATTAAAGCAGCCCAAGGACTTGAAGAGGAGAAATAAGGTGAGCTCAGGCATGTGGTTGCTGCTGCCTTACAGGAGGGCAGAGTTTGTGGTTCTGAACCTTGTGACCTGTTGTAAGAAAGAAGATTTCAGATCTACTGAGAAACTGCCACTTATTACAGTAATTCTTCCTCTTTTGGGTCACTTTAAGACCGAGTTATGTGTTGGTCCTTATCCCAAATTTTAGCTGTTGTGTGTCTAGTCATCCACTTGAGAAGCCCTCTCCAGAGGCAACATCTCCACTAAAATCCAGCACATGTTCAGCACACAAGGAACTCAGCTACTTAGCACAAGACTTAGCTATGTTTCATTTAGGGAATATATTGTACTAACACACTTTGCCCAGTGATTTTCTAGCAGGAATAATGAAATTGCAGGAAGCCATATGCTTTTTTCTATCCTTTATCCTCATTATTTGGCCACTGTCTGATATAAATTAAAAAAAAAACCCAGCTCAGCACTGAGTTTTAGATTCAACAAATAAATTTTTCAAGTTAACTTAAAAAGAAAAAAGAAATTTTACTGGAAAATTACACATTGGTTAATACAAATTACTGAGATCCCTCAGGGACAGGTGAAAGTTTACAGCATAAGAGTAAGATATTATTTTGTCAACTTTTGCAGCTTCTTCTGATTCTTCTTATCTATCCAGGACACACTTGCATCAAAAAATAGAAGCTCCAGCCAGGAAGAAAGAAGGAATGGAGAAGCTTTACAAGACAGACACGTGATAGATAGTCATACCACTCCTTCATTCCTGTAGCCTGTTACAGAGAATTGTTTAAGTTGGAAAAGACCTTTAAAATCATCCAGTCCAACCCTTAACCTAATGCTGCCAAGTCCACTGCAAATTCATGTCCCTCAGCATGATATCTACACAACTTTTAAACATTTCCAGGGATGATGATTCAGCCCCTTCCCTGGGCAGCCTGTTCCAGGGCTTGATAACCCTTTCAGTGAAGAAATTTTTCCTAATATCCAACCTAAACCTTGATATCATCTCCTCTTCAGCCATCATTTGTTACTTGTGAGAAGAGACCAGCACCCACTTTGCTGCCACCTCCTTTTGGGTAGCTGTAGAGAGTCTATTGCTCTCAAGGCCTGAAGTAAAGTGACCTGTGGTAACTTGCCTAAAATTCACATTTTTTTATGTCTTGACTCTCTGTGTCTCTGAACTTGAATTTAATTCCATCTCCCCTGGCTCTCTAGCCATGTGTTATGATCCTGTGTGCCATCCACTATGTGACACTTAGCTTTCAAAATCAAAAATGACCTTTGATCCAGGAAGATAATAAATTATTTTTAGAATTATAGTAATTTACTGTCCCTTAAATAACACTCACTCAGAAAGACATAGTAGCACCGATGACAAGTAAGAGCTTGAGATATGCAAGCAACCAAGATTGCTAGAGGATGTGTATTTTGGGTATTATCTCTTTTACTGTATTTTATTTCTTTGACTGTTCAAATATATTTAATATTTACAATCTACATGGCCTGTAGACCAGTTGGCCAGGCTGCAGAAATTAGGATGAGCTGAGGAGGCTTGTTAAGGCACACGGTTGGGTGCCCTTAACTGTTGTAATTTTATTGCAGAGTAATGCTTGTCCATGTAAGTGGAACATTTCATTGTCATGAATGCTCTTCAGCCATACTGAGGTGAATAGAAATATGAAAAGTCACCCAAATCAGAGACAGATTATTAATGACTCTAATTTCCCATCCTTTATGTAGAAGCATGCAGCCTTTAAGACCAGTTTTCCTGACTGGGAATCAGACTTTTCACGATGATTTGCCTGAGCAGTGGAGAAGTACTTGCATCCCACTTATTAAAATGTCATAACACAGCACAAAATGTGTTTAACACATTGAATGTGAAGTCAAGTTTAGAGGAATATCCAAATTTTCTCCTCCTAAAGTGAGGAAACCAAGCTTCACAAAGGTTTGGTTTTCAGAGCCCTGAAAAAGTTTTAAGGGAGATCATAGAATCCTAGAATCCTTTAGGTTGGAAGAGAGCTCCAAGATCATCAAGTCCAACCATTGAGCCATTAGGGCTCTAAAGTCCTCTGCTCAAACAGAATCAGAATCTGTCAGGGCTGGAAGGGACCCCAAGGATCCCCCAGTTCCAACCCCCCTGCCATGAGCAGGGACACCTCCCACTAGATCAGGCTGCCCAGAGCCTCCTCCAGCCTGGCCTTCAAGACCCCCAGGGATGGGGCCTCAACCCCCTCCCTGGACAACCCATTCCAGGGTCTCACCACTCTCATGAAGATCCCCTCTTTGCATTCTCTGAGGGGTCTCATGATAAATAGTAAATGCTGGAGCCAAGTGGCTCAGCTGTTTCTGAGCCTTTCTTTCACACCCAAGACACTTGGAGCAGTGCAAAGTTTTTTCTTCCCAGGCTGAAGGGAATGAGTTGGGATCATTCCAGCCTTGCCTCAAAATTCCCCAAGGGCACTGGCAAATAAACATCTCATAGGGACCCCTGGGAGGTAAAGGGTGTATTTCTGGTGAGTGTTTCCTTCAGATTTTAATTTTTTTAAAACAACTTTGGAGAAGAATAATTTAAAGGTTTAGCTATGAAAAAACAGCTCTAGGTTGTGCCTGCTAGCAGGTTCATCCAGTCCACTGTGGCAAGAAATCACTTTCTGTGCCTGTTCTTTCATCTTTCAGTATGTTTCTGTAAGCTGTGTTTGTGTTCCCACCACCACTAACAAACAGATGCCCAAATACAAGACCCTGGAGAAACTAAATTTAAAATTAGGTGACAGAATTATGTAAAGAGTTTGTCTGGGAGAAACAAATTTATTCAGGAAGTGGTTCCATTAGTAAAAGGACAGTGTAGACCTCTAAACCATGGGTGTGATGGATTATACTGAGTCTAAAATATTATTTCTGTATTCTGCTTTTACCCATTCATGATGTTTTTCCAGAGACTGTCTGTTTCTTCTAAATCTAACAATCTCCAGAGCCTTTCTCATTCAGAACATTTTCTGGAAGTTTTTTTATTCATTAAGTCAACTGTAGCTAAAAAAATCTGACCTGCATCTTTTTTCTTTTTTAAGTGGTACTGTAACCCCATCATGCAGAATACCTAAAAAGCTACTTAGAGGCTACACTGGAAACACTTTAAATTGTATAAATTGCAAGTCTTATTGACTTTGTTTTCTGGAAAGTCAAACTTGAAGGAAGAGCCAAATTATCAGCATGAATAAGGCTGGCATAAGACTTCCAGCTTCGTTTTGTAAGTGCCCTTCCCCAAAAATAACTTCAGCCTCCTCTTTCTCAGACCCAGCACAACAGATCTGGTTGTTCTCATCTTTCCAACTTCCAGCCAGCCCCTGCAGTCATAGAATCACAGAACCATAGAATCATAGAATCCTTTAGGCTGGAAGGGACCTCCAAGATCATCCAGTCCAACCATCAAGCCAACACTCCTGAGTCTTCTGCTAAAACAGATCAGAATCTGTCAGGGCTGGAAGGGACCCCAAGGATCCCCCAGTTCCAACCCCCCTGCCATGAGCAGGGACACCTCCCACTAGATCAGGCTGCAGTCCTTTCATATTCTCCTCCCTCTTACTGAACTTCAATTTCCTTCCCATTTTTCCTTTCTCCCCATGCTTCAGCACTCACAAACCCACTGGCATTTCTTCCCCACTTTATTAACCCCATACAACTCCCCAGTTTTACCTGTTCTGGAGTTATCTAGAGGCAAATAAGAAGTCAATGAGTGCTGTGATGATGCTGGAGGTACCATGCACTGGTGAGCTGGTTCCAGGCAGAAGGGATAACAAGTAAATTCTTCATGTTATACCTTGAAAATGGACATCACCAAACAGTGACCCCCACTTATCCAGCCAGCAGTATCCATGAAAAACATTATAGCTTGGGCATGTCAAACTTGTTCTCAAATGAGGCAGAAATTGCCCAGTATGTTCACTAAAAGTGATTTGGCAGAAAGAGAAACCAGGTAAGCATGTACACTTGTGTCATCAGGAAATGGAGGTGAGAGTCCAGCTTTATGAGCATCTTCCTCATGAAACTGTGAAGGAGCAGACATCAGACAGGATGGCTTCCAGAAGTGGTACCTTAATACCAGCCACAGCACTGACAGTCATGGAGTGGCCATGAAGTAAATCAGACAACCCCTAAGGTCCAGATCACTGCCTGCAAAATAAACCTTATTGTTAGCAATATATGACCACATCCAAATAGAAATACCTTTTTTTATTATTATTTTCTTGGTCCTTTGTTGTTTTAAATACAGATTAAGAATATCAGACATTTCTTAGGAGCATCATCACTGAGTTCAGTGGCTCCCTGTGATCACATGTAGGTTTTATTGTTCAGATCTATACTATTATTTTTTTTATGGCTATCTGCTGTGTCTCAGGAAACACTCCTGCAAATGCAGAGCAGCAGATTTGCTTTTCCTTGTGCAAAATTCATGTTGCAAGGAAAGGAGGTGGCTTCACATAGCTTCTCCACCTGAAAAAAACTCCTGGAAACAGAGGAAGCAATGTATTGCAGGAGAGAAGCTGTAAATTGTGGTTGTGAGTGATATTAAGAGCTCACAGATGACTGTTTATCACTTTATATCACACATTCTCCATTAACAGCAGGGGCATAAGGAGACCTGAACACACTCACCTCTCAAGATATATGATGCCACGACCTCACATGAATTACCCCCAGCAGGTACCTACCAAAGTGATGGAGGATCAAATCTCCAGGCAGCAACTCTATTTCATGTACAATGGCAGAAAAGCACAAAGAAAAGTACTTAGCAGAAAATTGGTGGTGGCCATCAACATCATCCTGCCTTTACTCTGGAAGGGCTGCTCTGTGCCTGAGGGAGAAGTCAGGACTCTCCTAGTGCCATTTGTGGAATTGTATGTCTGCATTAGGATCAGCCTGTCCTCCTGGTTGTGCTCTTCAGAGTGGGGAATTGTGCATGCCAGGGTTATGTTTCCTCCTAATGCATGCAGGAATTTCTCAGCTTTGTCATGGGAATGGCAAGAAATATTTGTAGATGCAGGAGCCTTGAAAGAAAGCTGCCAAACAGACAGTAGGACAAGATACTGAGGGGGGAAATGGCACAGAGGCACTAAAATCATTACTCTGATTTATACTAGCTGAAGGTTTTACCTGGAGATGAACAAGGCACTGAAACATCACCAAAAGAGCAAAATTCTAACCTCAGCTAAACTGAGGACTGAGCCTTTGGGCTCTCCTTGGTGTGGGAATTTCAAGGAATTGATAGCAGCATTCAGAGCTACTGAAGCACAGTCTCACTGCAATCATTAAAGTGTTGGTGGTAACAAAATATGTCATTAGGAAAATAGGAAAAGCTCCTGCCTGGCTCCAGGGGAAAAGCAACCCTGTCCCAGCCCAGCCAAGACATCCCCCCTGAATGTGTTTAACTTTTATAATTCTTGGGGAAAAAAACCCCAGTGTCTTTCTGCCCCATTCCTGGGGGGACCTTAATGAGTTGCCTGTTCTAATGTCCCAATTTAGGAGTCACTCCACTAGAACTGCAGAAATTTGGACTAGAAATAGAAAGATTGGTATGAATGGAGCAAGAATGGAAATGTTTCTGCAGAAGCACTGGAGGTTAAAAGGAGAAGCGTGTGTTAAATGCCACAGTGCTCATTATCTGTTATTCCATTCAAATAAAAAGGAGGAACAAACTGAGATAAAATTGTCAAGTGGATGTAGAACAGGACTAGAGCTTATCAGGCAAGGCAAAAGTTGTGAAATTCAGGAATTTTGATTGCCATTTACAAGAGGGGAGTCAAAATCACAAGGCAAGCAATAATCCAGAGCAGCATCCACTCCTAAAAGGTACAAAAAGCAAGTCCAAAACCTAAGATAAGTGTGAAGACCTCAGCTGCTGATGTCCTTTGTCCTCCAGAGTGCATACATCTGGTCTGAGACTGCTTCCATCTTGGTGCTCATGAGTATAGGGGTCAGAAGAATGTGCATGAATGAGACCTATGAGAGACTAAGGAGGGGGTAAAAGCGACTTGCTTGGAGATTTTTGTATTGCAAAATCACCTTTCTTTCCAGAACATCTTTTGCAGAGCTCTGTCACAGTGATTTCATACAAAGCTCATGGAGTAGTATGGGTGTAAAAGGCCAAAACAAGCTTAAAGACTTTCTAGAGATTGAGATGCCGAGGATGTTGTCATAATTCTGTCATTTTTCTGCTAAGCAGGAGAATCTTTATTAGACTAAGCAGTATAAAAAAAAAATATACCAACTTTTCTGCAGAGCACATCTTCAGATGAGAAAAAGAGGTGGGGAACTACTGCTCCGAATTTGTCTTAATTATGTTGATTGCTTATCAACTTCAAGGTCCAGTTCCATGACTATTTGCCCTCTGGCAAATTTATTTGATGTATTTCCAACCCCAACCCCTTCACGGCAGTGTGAGGGTTGTGCTGTGAACTGGATCAGCAAAATGAGCTGGGATTAAAACAGCAACTATGAAAAAGAAAAAAACCTACTTCTTCTTTTTTTCATTTTTTTATTTGCCAGAACATTTCCTTGGCTTGATTTAGAGCACCTCAGAATCAGTGTGGGCGATGGACATAACAAGAAAGACAAGCATGAGGAGGAACAATGGGGTCTTCAGAGAACTACTCCACTTTCCTTCACTGCCTTTGAAGCTGCTCCATCCTCCTCATCAGTCTGGGCCTTTCTTCTCGTTTCTCTTGGTCTTTATTAAGGGGTGCTAGAGAAAAGAAAGAGGTCAGAGGGTGAAGCACAGCATGATGCTGGTGGATCTGTTGCCCGTGGTCTACTAGGCACAGATAAGCTCCCAACACTGCAGGCAGGAATTAAGCAGAGCTGAACTGCTTTGGAGACCAAACGGTTGGACACGGGCTCAAGGGCAGCCTTAAAGCTGTCCTAAGTCCTGCCACGATGGAGCCACGTTTGCCACTTGGCTACAAACCTACTGGAGATACACCACAGTGAACCTTCTTCACACGGGCATTAGCAAGCCTAATAGTCATCTTGATTGATTTTCATAGACTGATGAAAAGGCAGCAAGTATTCTCTTGGAATCATAGAATCCTTTAGGTTGGAAGAGACCTTTAAGATCATCAAGTCCCTCTTTGAAAATCCTCAGAAGGGCAGAGAATCAAAGAGCAACCTAAGGACATGCAGACCCAGCCATTGGGTGAGAGCAAAGTCAGCCTGGTTGACATGGCATGCTCTTAATTAATTTTATTTATTTTTTTTAGGACAGCCATAGCTTTTTCCTTGGAGTAATTGATTTTTTAAATGATAGACTAGTGTCAAGAAAGTTTAACAGGGCTGGAATTATTTCTCTGACAGCTACAGGAGGATATTTTAAGAGCAAGGAAGACTGCGTGGCATGACTTTTCCTCTGACTGTTTTCTAGATGACAGTGAAGTCAATTCTTTTTCTAATCTACTTACTGAACATCCTTTAAGATTTATTGTTAGTCAAAGGTCTATCCAGTCTCAGATTTCTCTTTACTTTCAAGTATTCTCCTCCAAGAAGGAAAATAGCCTTGCTTTGTCAAATTGGGCACGCTGGACTTTTTCAGACTTGGAAGCACCTCTTGAAGTCCACTCCACCCAAGGTGACATTTCACAGGGATTCACAACATTTCACAGGGAAATGTCCTTCCCCTAGGAGCTGCACACTCACTGGGACAATGGAGGGTGTGTGGAGCTCAGTTTGATATGAAACCTGTAGCACTTTGTGGGAAATAAGGTGCTAAAGAGGAGCCCATTGACTTGAGTACCTGATATCAGCCATGATATGAGTGACCAGTCTCTTCTGCAGGTTAGGACACTCTGAGGTCTATGATAAGCAGTGGGACCAAAGTCTAAGTCCAGCACTCATCCTACATGAGCTACAGCTCATAGGAACCCTGCATTTGGATGGATGTGATGCTACTGATGCTTTAATTGTACTGTACCTTTAGCATCAGGCTGAAGTCTCCAAGTGGACAATTCCCACCATCTGCTCTGCTTTTGTTGTCTGATGGATGTTCTGATTACATACAAGATTCAAGAGGGGGGTCACTGTTGCCTACAACTGTGGAAGTGGTACTCCCCTATCCTTTTCTGGAGACATGTCCCATGAATCCAGCTTGGATTTGAAGTTGTCTTTCCATGGCTGCCTCACGAAGGGCTTGGGAGTCACCCTGGGGCTGGGCACTGTCCTTGGATCACTCTTATTTTTGGCTGGCTAGTGAGAAACTCCATCAGTAACCCCATCCAACCAAAATTTCCTCTTACTTAGTCCCTCTCACCACGTCCCACATGGCTCCTTCCTGTTAATCCATGAATCAATCTGCAGTCTCCAGTTTAACAACAGTCTCCATGAACAAAAGCTCAGATGCATGAGATGTGTCACTTGTCCTTTGGAATCTGAATTAGGGATTAAGACAACATTTCACAGGGAAAG
>NW_008583593.1:0-583 GCF_000691845.1 Merops nubicus | reverse complement strand
GGGGTAATTAAAGGAGCCAATTAATGGCGCAAATAAATGAGCTAATGGGGCCATTAATGGAGTTAATTAGTGAGGTAATTAGAAGAGAGAAGGGAGAAATTAAAGGAATTAATGGCATCATTAAAGGGGCTAATTAATGGAGTAATAAAAGGAGATAAAGCAGTAATAAAAGGGGCTAATTAACGAGGTAATTAAAGGGCCAATTAGGAGGCTATTTAAGGGATTAATTAATAGGTCCATTAAAGGAGCTAAGTAATGGGGCAAATAAATGAGCTAATGGGGCAATTAAAGGAGTTCATTAGTGGGGTAATTAATGGTGAAAATAAATGAGCTAATGGGGCAATTAAAGGAGTTCATTAGTGGGGTAATTAAATGATTTAAGGTGCAATTAAAGGAGTTACTGGTATAATTAAAAGGGGTAATTAATGGGGTAAATAAATGAGCTAATGGGGCAATTAAAGGAGTTAATTAGTAAGGTAATTAAAAGAGAGAATTAAAGAAGAAATTAAAGAGAATTAAAAAGAAATTAAAGGAATTAATGGCATAATTAAAGGGACTAATTAATGGTGTAATTAAAGGAGTT
>NW_008583592.1:1294-4656 GCF_000691845.1 Merops nubicus | reverse complement strand
TCAAAATCCAAAACACGAACCGAACGATACACAACTAAAAATGAGGGGCAGTTGTTTCCCAATTCTCTCGGACCCTTCAGATGAACAGATGAACTCTCGTGACTGGACGTGGCCCAGAGGCTCTGAGGGCTGGTTGCTTGGGCTGGGTGCGGGAGCTGCCATGCGATGGGCACTCGTCCCCATCACACCTCACTGCGAGGGTTTCTTCTGTTGCTGGCCTGGGTCAGGCAAAGACTGTGCTCTGGAAATGGACATTAAACTTGAGAAAATGCAGTCTTCGACACACTTCATCAAATGTACTCTCCTAAAATAGAGCAAAAGTTGTTTAAAATATGACATTTCAAGCTAAGAGTGTGATAGCAGTGGGCTGGAAATTCATTGGCTATGACCAGAAATGTTTCTCCATGCTTGTGGAATACCTTCCACAGTTTTCATCAATTATATGCAACTCTTCACCCATTTAAGACCCATTACAACTGTCTCCTCTGCTGCTTCTCATCTATCATTCACCATTTAGCACTAGCTAACTGTCTGACCCAATGGACCAATTCCAGTCACACCTATCTGAAAATCCATGCTTTGTGTTAGAGTAACTGTTGGTTCCAGAGATAAGGAAAAAGCACAATGTGAGATTAACCTTGCTGAGGTCCTAGGGAAGAACATGGATGTGTTTGAGAACATCCTTGGAAAAAAGATGACCTGATTATAGCTCACAATTCAGAATCCAAAAATAGAGCTGGCAGGAATATCGTAGCTATATGGCCTCTATTTCCACCCAAACCCAAGATGTAAGTTAAGGAAACAGAAGAAAAACTCACTGTTCCCACACAGGAAGGGCTAAGGCAGAGTTACCTAGCAAGTCCTTCACTTCAGTGGTGAGCAGAGACAGAATAATTCTTCTATTACAGTGTAGCATGTAAACCATCATTGACTACAGGGTTAAAGTGAAATAGTGATTTGATCAACCCTTTGAGCAGCTATAAGCAGAGCTGCCAGTTTATTTTATTTTTTTGAAAATGCTTAAAGTTCCTTCGGTGGTGCAATGGAAGCCAGAAGTAGCATTTTGCATCTCTTTCTTAGGTTTCTTGCCACATTTTTCTCAAGCCTCATTTTCTGCACAATCCATGCCTGCTTTACCCACTTACAGCCACGTTTCTCTGTATTTATAGGGGCGTACATCAGCCATTACCACCAGAGCCACACACAGAGGTAGAATTGCAACAGCCAGCCTCCAGACTGGGTCAGTACGTGGCACTGAGGGACCAGCTGCTGGGAAGACAATGTTCCCAGAGCAGCTGTTGCACAGCCCTGAATGAAAAACTACCCCTGTGCCCCATCCCTACAGCAGGGGTGGCATTGTTTTATTCTCTAAGGCAAAGGCCCAAGCACTTAAAATCTTGCCAGAAGGTCTGCTATCAAAAGCTATCTGGTATCTGGGGTTAAAGAGTATGTCCTCTGAGGGCAAGGGCCATATATTTATTTCCTGTGTACCTGGGTACCTACTGTTGCTGAGTTATGCCTCACAATTGAAGGTTTTGACACCATACATCTAGGTGAATGATGGATAACATTCCCTGTAACACTGAAAGCCCAAATAAACGTGACAGTGCCAGCTACATTTATTAAATACCCAGCAAAGTCTCATTTTCCTCTCTGTATCAGACCAAGTGTTCTTCTGAACACTATGGGCAGCTCTGGCCAGCTACCAGATGAACTATCTATTCCTCTTGCAAACCTGCTAGTGATAATACTGAAAAAAGTGGATTTTTTTTCACTACCTGAATCCCAGCTGAGATCAAGAACATGCTGCAGAAAATTGGACCAATGAGTCAGCACTTATATATTGTATTCTAAACTAATTTTGTACTGAAGTGAATATGTGAAGGTGGGCAAGATGGCAGGATGTTGACATTTTTGTCCCTGAGGCAACAGTGACTCAGTAATGACTCTGCTTTCGTCTGAGGCACAGATAGATCTGTAGCTAGGGCTCTGCAACATAAGTGGCTGAGTCAGAAATAAGGCTCTGAACAGACCTCTGTTTCACAGCCAGCAGCGGATGAGATCACACCAGCATGCAAAGACAGGTTTCCAAATATCAGATAACTTCAGCATCACGAGTAAGAAATGGAGAAGTGCCTTCCAGGCAGCCCTGTATTCACATGAGCTGGGTGAATACTGGTATTTAAACACAGCTGTGCCATAGCCTGTGTCAATGTCACCCTAAAGATTACAGTGCCCATCATATTTGCACTCCAGTGCGATCACAGTCAGCCATTTTTCATAAAAATTAAGCAGGCATATTTGTATGGCATGCTGATGTGAGCCAAGATTTATATGCAGTGGCAAAAATGCTGACCCTAGCTTGTTTGTACTCTACCCATTAATTCATTCCTGTGCCTCTGCTTTTTTATCAAGAATTTTGCATTAAGTAAACTGTTGTAATTACGTAATGGAGGAAAAAACCCAAACCACTTGAATCATTCATCTTGTACATTTACCAGTAGTCCTTAATGCATCTAGTTCTTGTGTATCAAGTATGTGGCAATTTCACAAGAACTAGCTGCAACTTTACTGAAAGTGATTTTTAGGTATATGACCAGGGAAAGCCACTATTGTTTTTAATCATAGAATACAGAATGATTTCTGTTGGAAGGGACTTTTAACGGTCTTCTAGTCCAACCACCCCTGCAATGAGCAGGAACATCTTCAATTAAATCAGGTAGCTCAGAGTTCCATCCAACCTGACCTTAGAATCATAAAATCACTACAGTTGGAAAGGACCTCTAGGATCATCAAATCCAACCTTCATCCCAGCATTTCCCTAACCACCAGACCATAGCCTCAAGTGCTACAGCTACTCGTTTTTGAACAGCTCCAGGGATGATGCCTTCATCCCCTCCCTGGGCAGCCTGTTCCTGTGCCCAACCACTCTCTCAGTGAAGAAATTCTTCCTAATATCATATTGAAATGATGGAAAGGACCTCTAGGATCATCAAATCCAACCTTCATCCCAGCATTTCCCTAACCACCAGACCATAGCCTCAAGTGCTACAGCTACTCGTTTTTGAACAGCTCCAGGGATGATGCCTTCATCCCCTCCCTGGGCAGCCTGTTCCTGTGCCCAACCACTCTCTCAGTGAAGAAATTCTTCCTAATATCATATTGAAATGACTCTTGGCACAACTTGAGGCCATTTCCTCTCATCCTATCACCAGTAATTTGGGAGAAGAGACCAACACCAGCCTCACTACAACCTCCTTCTAGGTACTGGTAGAGAGCAATAAGGTCACCTCTCAGTCTCCTCTTCTCCAGACTAAACAACCCCAGTTCCCTCAGCCACTCATCACAGGGCATGTTTTCCA
>NW_008583592.1:0-923 GCF_000691845.1 Merops nubicus | reverse complement strand
CATTGCTCCAGCCTGTCCAGATCCATCTGCAGAGCCTTCCTACCCTCCAGCAGATCGACACTCCCACTTAATTTTGTGTCATGTGCAAATTTGTCTGTAGAAGGACTCATCAACATCTTCTTGGTCTGGTGGTCTATGCTTTCACCTCCCTTTGCATGTCCCTTAATTCTAACCCACAAGCTTTCAACCTGTTCCGTCTCCCCCCTTGGACAGAACTCAATCCATTTCAGTTGCTCTCACACATAAGAGAAACACCACCATCTCTCCTTGTTGGTCTGTCTTTCCTAAATAGACTATAGTCATCCATGACAACATTCCAGTCATGAGAGCTGTCCCACTATGTTTCAGCTATTGGAATTATATCATAATCATGCAACCTAATTCAGATCTCCAACTTCTCCTGCTTATTCCCCATATTCCATGCATTGGTATATAAGCATTCAGAGAGGGAGTTAACCCACCAGTTTTCACTCTTGCTATCTGACCATTCCCAGCCACTACCATGGTTACTAACTTGTCAGTGAGCCCTGCGTTATCATTGTCCACCTCGAGTAGGACAGTAGGCTGCAGACTGTCCTTCGGCACATCTCTTGTGAGCCTGGATTTATCCCCTTCCCCCTTCAAGGCTAGTTTGAAGCCCTGTCAATGAGCCCAGCCAGCTCCTGTGTGAGGATCCTTCTTCCCCTTGGAGACAGGTGTGCTCCATCTGCTGTCAGCAGACCAGCTGCCATCTAAACCTCCCAATGATTAAAGAACCCCAAATTCCAACAGTAGCACCAGTCTCTGAGCCACGTGTTAATCAGATGTGTTTTCCACCCTCTTTCAGTGTTTTTCCTTTCCACTTGAGGGATTGGTGAAAACATCACATGAGCACCTGAGCCTTAGACTAGTTGCACCAGTGCCTTGAAGTCCTTTCTGAGTGC
>NW_008583591.1:0-9955 GCF_000691845.1 Merops nubicus | reverse complement strand
CCCACCCCCGCCTCTCTCTCCCTCTTGATTTGTAAGGCGGTATAGCTGGGACCTGAGATGGGGTCAGTTAAAGAGATTAGATGGGGTTTAATCCCACAAAACAAAATCAGAATTGGAGGCACTACTGTGCTCAGCCAGATGTTGAACCCAAACTTGGGCTGAGTCAGACTTGCTTTCCGCGATTCCTGGGTTGCTTTTGATGTGGTCTTTGTTTCGCGCAGTTCCTACGCGGATGCTGTGCTTCCAGATGAACTGCATGCTCCCCTCACAAATTGTCAGATGACTGTTCAGATGCTGTTAGGATTTTGTCAGGGAAATTGCAAATGAAGGCTTTGATTATGCTATTAATGGCAATAAAAAGAGCTGTTGACTTTGAATTTCTTGTGATGCGGGCATGGTTAGAAGTTAGCTGTGATTGTTGTTGTACATTGTCTGAATCGTAACAATGGGCAGTTCAAGTAGAGCAAGTTTGAATGGTGTTTCTTCAGCAATTGCAAGTGCATTTCACTCATATCTTTGGCTTTTCACGGAAGGCAAGGAATGTGATTTTTCTATCTTCCTTTTTTTTTTTTCCCCATGTGGAAAAAGGCGACAGAATTTTCAAAAAGACTGAAAAAGAGAAGCATTAACATTTTTATTTGAATGGTTATTGTTAACATCAGCATGCCTGAACATCTAAAGCAAATCCCAGCAATATCTCATTACCCTTGCTGAGCAGATGCATTTCTTTTGTTCCTGATTTTTTTTCCCTGCCTTTTTAGAACAAAAGGCATTTGTTTTTTCCTTTTTTTTTTTTTTTTTAAATGGTAGCAAGAGAGTTCTATACAGACTAGCAATTTTGTACAGGTTAATGCTCTGCTTCATTCTGAAGTAAACTGCCTTAAGGTATTAGGAGGAAAGGGGGTTGCCAAACAGGGGAGAGGCTTGACCGATGTCCACGAAATACTGAATTCAGATGCATTTACATCATATAGAGAAGCATACATTTCTCTGTAGCTGGATTTCAGCTCCATGTCATGCAAAATCTGCAGACCATAACAGGGAGATTCTTAGCAACCAATAAATCAGATTTGTAATGGGCCTTTGAAATTTGTCTGTGAGGGGTGACTGCCTGGGTCCCCTTTGGCCAAATTAAGATGCAGTCTGACAGTACAGTAGCATCTGTGTGCTGACATTTTCTCGTGAACCTAGTGAAAAAATGGTTCCATATCTCTTGTTCAGTCCCCAAAAGGCTGTTTCTGAATTGCCATGCATTTTTCCCCTGTATTGTTGTTTGTTCTAATCACCATTCTTTCTGATAATGTCTGACTGGCTTGTTTTGCTTCGTTTGCTTTGGCTGTTTGACTAGCTGAGGGGCTTTGATGGGCAATGGCTGTTTTACCTGAAATCAGAACCTCATACCAATACTACTGCTCACGAAAAAAAAAATAGTTAAAAATTTTTTGTTGCAAATGAGTTGTATAAATACTTCTAATAAAGCAGCTTCTGCCTGTACTGCTGGAATTAGGTAAGTGGGTTGGAAAACTTGTGTCTTAGATAATGTACCACCCACAATACAGGTGAAAAAGAAATGACAGCAGTAGTGAGTACAGCTGACAGGTAAAACTGAAAATCCTAAAAAAAAGGCACAAGAATAAATCTGCCACCAGTATACCTATTGGTACAAGTGTTTTGTTTATCCAAGGGAGAAGTTCGTGTTCCGATACTACAAGAGCAAGGCGGGGGAGGGAGGAGGGAGGAAGGCACTCCTTTAATTGTACTACAAGTGTGCTTATTGGCAAAACCTCCGCCTGCCCAATGGCCGTTCAGTTTGACTCTGCAGCTCCACTTCACCGGTGCCCAGCAGAACTTGCAGATCAGGCTGGGAGGAGTCCCTGGCTGTGCAGGTGTGGGGTGAGGAAGGGGCCCGTGTTTCTCTGCAGTGACCCGTGCCAGGTGACTCCTTGGGCAGCAGGGAAGTTTGCTCTGGTGGAAACCGCTTCTTCAGATGTTCCCTGAGATAAGGTGGCTTCATTGCAAAAAAAGTAGGACAAGTAAGAGGCAGAAGGATGGCTGTGAGAAGTTGTGAGTAGTATGGATCCCCTCCAGAAATTGTAGCTGCTGTTATTTTTGTGACTGCTTAATAATGCCTATGGAGGCTTTTGAAAAATGACTATTTTTACTGGACTCCTGTACTTTCCCTCCAATTTGAGGTAATAGTTTCTCTGTATTACAAATACGATTTTCAGCAAGAAAAGAAAGACTTTAAAAGCTTCCCTCACAGAAAACAAGTGGCATAAATATTATGCCATTTACCCATTGTAAGAGACATTACGTTTTAGTCAGTGCTTAGAAAGTATGTTGTCTGAAGTACTTATAACTCCCCCAAATATTACTTGACATACTTGTGACAGTCTTTTTAGATTAACTTTCATAGATGTAAATGCTTGGAGTTATGGTATAAAATTCTACTACCACTGGAGAGGAGATAAAATGGAACTTCTACACCACATGCAGATTCCATTACTGCTTTTGTACAGGTAGATAATTTGACAGTAGTAAACAATTTGCTTCATGCAAAGTGACACAATTTCACTGTGGGAATGTGAAAAAGAAAACAAACATCTTGCATATCATCAGACAAGAAGAAATGTCAATGAGAGATATTAGAAATAAAAAGAGGTAAAATGCTTTGAGTGGCAGAAAGATTCCAGATGCCTAATTCACATTGACCGTAGTTATAAAGCAAGAGAATGTACCTTCAGTTTTAGAAGCTAAACTGTATCAGGCTAATTTCAGATGTCTATGTACATAATCAGAAAGAATGGGAGTCTAAAACTGAACAGGAACAAAACAGATTTCAGAACTTAACTGGACATATTTAGAGAAACTAGACTGAAGATCTACCACACGCAGAAAAGTTTCTGGTAGAAATGAAATAAGCAAACTTAATCCAAATCACACACACACATCTATTGATTATGTGATTATTTAAAACATCACTGAAAGTGAGCTTTAACAGTGAAAATCTGATTGAAGAAATGAAGAAATACTTCTGACATTTATTCACATTACAAAATTAAAACTGGCCAGGGACGATACTTGCAAATACACGCTTCCTCAGGGTGCAGCACTGACACCTTGGACCTCTGTAAAGGGGGAGGGGAAAACAAAGATAGAACTAAAATGGTTGTGTTTTGAAAATTTCTCACCATCTCTTTCTAGGAGCTGCATAAATACATCCTATGGTTAAACGTAAAGCTCAGGATTGTCTTCTTGTTTTAATGTAAATAAAAAATAACAGGAAGTAAAGACATTAATGTATACTAACATTAGAAAAGACTCAGACCCACAGTATTGAAGTCTGAGAAAATTATATTTACATTGAAGCAGTCCAAGTAGCGATTGTCAGTGTTCCAGCTGACAGACTCAGCAAACAGCCCACCTATTTCCCATTTCAGCAGCAAATGCCTGTGCAGAAACCATCACGTTCTCGCTGCAAAATAAGCTTAAGAACATGAAAAGCCATATAGCATTCCTAGTGGCCCTAATGCAACCGGTTTAAATCAAGTTCATTGTAAATGCTATCACTGTAACAGAACTCACTGTGGCAAATACAATCAAGAAAAAAGTAGGATCAGCAGAATTTATTTTTTCAAAGAATAAGAACATCCCAGATATTCCTCTCTCATTGCTTCCACATGTGTGCAGCACATTCCAGGCCCACGTGTCTTAATTTCTAGCACCAGATTAAAAAATTCAGAGATGGATCTATATAATTTTGACATTTTTCTGACTATGATATACTGTATAATAAAGATGAAACTGATTCCTGTAGTGACCTTTGGTGTTTATATACAGAGCATATCCATGTGCTGGTGACCGTCCATTATTTTTTAGAAAGTGGAACATCATTGGTAGGGTTACCTGAAAACTGTGCTGGCTGGGTTTGCTCTTTCTCTGAGCATGGGAGGTTAGGCTGACTTTTTCAGCTAAAAAGTCAAAACCACTCCCATGTGGAAAGATGTAAGATATTTCTAACCTGCCCTTATAATCTTGTCCCTGTCACTCTTCTGATTTCTTTGGTTTTCTTGTCTCATACTTTTTTCCTCACCCTCCACAAACTTCTTTGTTTATGTAAATGGTCTTTGATTTGACTTTGCCGAGTATCTGTGACTTTCCCCTCCTGCCCCAACTCCATGTTCTGGGACAGTGAGAAATACTTTCTGCCATCTGGCCTTTCTTTGGTCCAGGTGAAGTCAGAATTTGATGCTGGGGAAGTAGGTTGTACTGAGGCACATATCTAGATGCCTACAGAATGAGATACTCTCCATCTCATTGGTCTCCTTACTACAAAAAAGAAACTATTTTTCATCCCAACTTTTGTCAAAGCTACCATAAAGAATTTAGCCAATATTCCCAGGATTAAAACTACTGAAGAAAGCAGTGAGAGCTGGGGGCTTTCTCAGGATACTTTAGTCATCTGAGTCTGTATCCTAAATACCTATGTCAGCATATGAACAGTCCTAAAGGAGAGTGGGGTTTAGGACTCAGCTCTGCCTCTGGTGAAATTGGTACCAAGTTTCATTCTTGAGATGAGACAAGAGAACATTTAGCAGAGAAGAGAAAGCTGATCTTGCAGAGAGGCTCAGGTTAAATACGTTTTAGTGCCTTCATGGCAAAGAAAACAAGGAAATAGGATTGACAGTGGGTGATCATTGAACCTCTAAACCCCCTAACTGTTATGCTTTATAAAAATATGAATAATAATAAAAAAAGTGCCTGGGAAAAATTCTTTAATCTGAAGGTATTAGGAGTTAAGTCTTTACAGCCATGACAATCCCCATTGACAGAAATGCTCATAACCCAGAGGTGATGGAATACAAATGGGCATGGATGTGGGAAGCATTGCAATAGACAGCACATCACAATAAGAGCTCTCTTTCTCAGTTATCCTTTCCTTTCCAGTCAAATAAATAAATTGCAGTGATGTACAGTGTGAAAAATTATTGCAGCTAGAGTGCTTATCTGATGACAGAGATGACATAAGTTATAAAAGCCTGTCCTAGATAATAGAAAGTAAAGATTGCTGGAAGTTAGTAAAGATTAAGGAGCTCTTGGGTTCTGAATTGGATGTGGATTGCTTCACTCTCAACTTGGTTGTCCACTGAGAAACCTGCACTGATGGGGACACAGAGCTGTGGAACTCCGGTGCTGCATGTGCTCTCTGCCTGACCCCACTCCCAGGGTGCTGGCTTAAATCTTCAGGAATGAGTTGGGCCAAAGTTGCTGGAGGAATTGTACGCATCTCTGTGAACCATGATGGCACAAGACCTGATGAGTCTGAAGATGACAGTGATTGTAGTGAAACATTAGTGAGCAAAATCTCTGCAAGGACAGGACCTTTTGCCCTTTCCAGATTTCCCTTTCACCCAAGGATTTTTCACCTTCACAGTCAGCTTCTCGGAAGAACCTCGAAAAGGTAACTTGGCATCACCCTCTAATGCTATGCAGTCAGATACAATGCAGCATTTTGTACTTTAACAATGCAGCAATCTAGCATATAACTTAAGGAGGAGTGACTAACAGTGTCTTTCTCACTATTTAAAGTTCCCCATCACAAGGTTGGAATTAAGTGCATATAAAAGCAAAGCTTAAATATGACAGCAGCTTTTTGGAGTACTCTGCAAATCCAGAACATCTGAGGAGGTTAGCAGGAGGCTGGATAAAGGAGCTTGGTCAGTTCGTAGTTGTTCGCTGTCTGTGACTGGGGCAACGGGAAGCACATGTGCCTCTGCCTGCAGAGCTCTGCAGCTCCTGAATGACAGAAGATGACACTCTTGGTTTTGTGCTTCTTGTTCAGAAGATGCTATACAAAGAGATTCTAGGAGAGAGAAGTGAGAAGTTTGTGGAAGTGTGGGTATCTTCCATCATTTGCTTTTACAGTCTTGCACCTCAGAAATCGAGAAATCTTTGTGGGATGGCTGGTAGCTACCCCTTACAGTAAGAGGACTGTGGCACACCAAAGGAAGGAGTGATTAAAAACTTTCCTAGCTTTTGCATTGCTGAATTTTAAAAGATGGAATAACTGAGGAGATAGTCTGTTCCCATCACTTCCCGTAGTGTCATTGCAGCCATCAAATACTGTTGCCAAATGAGCTGCAGTGACATAACCATCCAAAAACCCCTGCCCGTATGCTTGTTGGAAAGTCCTTCTGAAAAGGAGTGTGCTGATAGAGAGTTATTTATTGTTCTGTTGTTTTGCTTTTTTTTCTTTTGCAGATTCAGCTTATGCTATATATTATCCTTTACAACCTTCAGCCATTGGGAGCTAGGACACTGTAATTATGTTCCCTGTCTGTGGAAGTTACTGCCTATTACTGTGTGAAATATACGCTCTGCTAAGGATTCAAAACTAAAGTGTGGAAGCATGTTTACTGCTGCTTTCATACCAACAAAACAATGATAGTGTGAATTTACAGTAGTAAATGCTCTCTGCCCCTTATATGGTGGAATCACAGAATGTTAGGGGTTGGAAGGGACCTCTAGAGATCATTGAGTCCAACCCCCCTGCCAGAGCAGGACCATCTGGTCTAGGGCAGGTCACACAGGAACACATCCAGACGGGTCTTAAAAGTCCCCAAGGCAGGAAACTCCACAACCTCCCTGGGGAGCCTGTTCTGGTTGCTGGTATGTGAAGAAGTCAGGTCCCCAGTGCTGATAGTTCATTTCCACAAATAATATTTTACATCTATGGAGTCCCTTTTACTAAAATGTCATAGGGTTTCACTCATTTATAAGTGTGAAAATAACCTGGGAGGGTGAGGCATAGAAAGTACATGACTATTCTTATACAAAGGAAACTTTAAGTCATCTCTGCAGAGATAATCAGGACCTCACAGCCCTTCCTAACAATTTGCTTTAATTACTCGTTGCTTTTGAATTTGTATGTGGACTGGTCTTTAAGTACCTAAACCCAGTCCCCACAATAACTCAATAGCACAGGAGAAAGGAAAAGCTGTGTTTTCTAGCTGCTGTAGCTCCTAGTTTTGCAATGTCATTCACAGGAGTGTTGCCTTCTGTGACGTTTCACCTCTTTCTGACTAAAAAAATTAGCCTGGTTTTATCTCACTCTATCCTTTCCTGACATTCAGAGGAAGTGATATATGGTGGGTACCTCATACTCTATTCCATTAGGATAAAGAATGTATGCTGTCTATTGTGTTTAGGAGAATCTTCCAAGGAAAACTCTTTATGGCATAGTTGTGATAACAAGCAAGAAGGAAGTAAAGAAAAGGAGAGACAGCACAAGAAAATTTAGCTGCTTTGGTATAATCTGCTAGATCAGCATTACAGTACTTGATACTGGTGTGCTTCCTTTGCCGAGACTCTTGGTGATAGCCACAGCAGCCCACAGCATAAGATGCTGTGTTATCTGTAGCTGCCCAAAAACCAAAGTGGAAATTTTTGTTGCTATTATCCAGGAGATAATGTGCAGATTGTCCTGGGCAGGGGCACAGTGACTGACCAGCTCTTGAACATTTTCTTGTCCTTGTCATTTATTCTTTTTACTTCCATTTGAATAGGGAAGTCCCATGTGCCCTCACGCCCTCTCACAAGGCTGACTGTGGCTTTTAAGAAGTACTGAGGCTCTCGGTTTGTCTCTACTTTTATCAAGTGAATGAAGCTGTGACTGATTATTGCCAGAAATGTTGATGCACCAGGCCTACTAGCTCAGCTGTGGTAGCTCTTGAAGGTGGAGGACACATTCCTAACCTCTTACCACACATTATTTTTTATTGCACTGTATGTGTTTGATAATCACTTCAGTGCATAAAGCTTAGTATATTTGAATTATCCACTGAAACAGGAATATATGATCAGAAAGCCAGACCAGACTCCACCTAAACAGCAAATACAAGAATTATTACCAAAATATTGTAAATGTTTGATGTGATTTTTTTTTTTTTTCCAGATGGAATAACAGCAGGGTATTTGGCCCAGCATCCTACTTATCAGTCTGGCCAGTAGTGGACACTCTAGGAAAATTAGAAGCACCATGGAAGTATAGGATGTTACTTTTCTCTTGTACCTTCCAGTTTTCAATACAAGTTTTCCAAGTAATACAACATTCTTCTTTTAAAGCATGAATTGCTGTTTATGTGGCCACACAATGCAGAAGAAATGTAATTTCCAGCATTGGTCCTATGGATACATGTTCACTGATGCGTAAGTAACCAGATCTCTGCACCTTAGTACAGGGTGACCTAGTCATGGAGGAAAATTGGTCTGTTATTCTGTCACCCGAGCTTGCTGTTGCCTTGTTGGTTGGCTTCATATCTTCAAGCACATCAGACCTTTCTGTCAGCATTAGAAATACTTTAAAACTTTAAAAGTCAGGAGCTCTGATTTTGGCTACCTCAGCATATAAATCTGAAAATGTGTTTCATTGGTGATAAACACATTTTTGTCTGTATGAGTCATGCCCAGCAAAGAACTGAAATCCAAAAAAAAAAAAAAAAAAGGAATCAGAAGAAATCTTTTATAGGGAAGTTATTATCAAAGAAATCTATTAAAGTGTTTGACACAGAATGTACTTTCTCTGCTGGGATCATAGTAGTGCTCCTGCAAACCACCTCTCCTCTCTTACAGGAACAATTATCCTTCATTTTTGCAGGCATGCTTTTCAAATGCTGGCTCACCTTCTCACTGTGCATGATTTTGGTTTGCTTATTTGCATATCTTTGTTAGGGCTCTCCCACCCTCCCCCGCAGGCGTGAGGAGAAATTGGATCAAAATAAGTAGACGTTTATGAGTAAACGTTTGAGATTTTTTTGTCTTTGAGTGCAATACAGTTGTTTCGAAGAGACAGCTTCTGTTTTTCCTTAGAATTATTGACCCTCTCTGAAAATGGCTATCCTTGAGCCTTGGCTTAGACCCTTCACACTGAAAGAGAGAATTGGCCGTTGTGTACAAAGGGCTGTGACCGACCAGTGAGGTCAATGGGAGAGAGCACACTTAACAAGCTGTGAGTGAGCGACATGGAGGAAGGCAGAACACAGAGGGGAGCTGAGAGCAGGGACTTGGAGTAAAGCACAAAGAAGGAAAAGAAATCCAAGAAGTTGCAGAGAAATGGGGAGAGCAACAAAAAGCAAAATTAAGAGAACTGGAAAAAAAAATAATAAAAATTAGTGAAAGCAGGAAGAGGAATCCTCATGTGCATTGTCAGGCTGTCATGGTAAAGGTTGAAAGGGACCTTAAAGATCATCTAGTTCCAACCCCCCTGCCATTGGCAGGCACACCTTCCACTAGACCAGGCCCCTCAAAGCCCCATCCAACCCAGCCCTGAACACTTCCAGGGATGGGGCATCCACAACTCTTCTGAGCAACTTGTTCCAGTGCCTCTCCACCCTTACTGTAAAAAACTTCTTCCTTACATCTAATCTAAATCTACTGTTTCACTTTAAAGCTGTTACCCCTTCTCTTATCTCTACAAGATGTAAAATGTCTCTTTCCAGGTTTCTTGTAGGCTCCCTCTACTTATCTAAAGGTCACTAAATAGAATATTATCTGCTCTACCTGATGTCATTCTCCAAGTTGTATAAAATTGCATATGGCCTTTTCTAGCCCTGTTACACATAATTTTCACTTCCAAGATGCTTGAGGATATGCTTGAGAGGGAAAGCAATCTTGTTACTTCCTGAGTAACAGGCAGAAAAATTAAGGCATACAGAAATTCAATGAGTTACAACTTGAAGACTGTGGAGTTAGTCACTTCTCTGGCTGAACAGCCTCAGCTCTCCCAACCTGTCTTCATGGGAGAAGTGCTCCAACCCTCTGATCATCTTCATATCCTTCCTCTGGACTTGCTCCATGTCTCTCTTGTGCTGAGGACTCAAGAGCCAGATGCAATACTTCTGGTGGGGTCTCACCAGAGAGGAACAGATGAGCAGAATCACCTCCCTCAACCTGATGG
>NW_008583590.1:0-2405 GCF_000691845.1 Merops nubicus | reverse complement strand
GTCTTTGATTCTGGGCTCCCCGCAACACACCACGATAGAAAACATTGTAATAAACTTTTTTTACTTGTTTATTCATCAATTTATCCCCTCCCTGATACACGTAAACATACAAACACATTGTTTTTACTCACTGAGGTAGTATTTCTACAAAATGTATATCCATGGTTCCTGGTGCAGAAGGGCATGCAAGTTGATAGAAACAACTGCCTGTTCTGGATAAGAGGAGGTGCCACCAGATGGGATGCATATGTATGTTGATGAAACTAAAAACTTAATTTTTAATACCTACTGCTGCAGTCAAATCTCCCAAATTCTTGTCAGTCTGACAAAACCAAATGTGTCCCTGGATGGGGCAGGAATAATTTCAGTCAAGTTTTTTATCATACCTCTTGTAACAAAGCCTAGCCTTTGTACACAGCACTGGCTTCTCTTTAAATATTCCCTTCATCAGTAAGAGTAAATGCAAAATATGTTACATGTAAGGAAAGAAGTGCCAGGAAGCTTTATTTCTCTTTGCTCTTCATCTCTAGAGATATTACACATACAGGTATCTGACATGCTCAATTATGCCTTACCTACTCCAGGAGGAAAAAAAAAACGGGGGGGGGAAATGATTGCAATAAGTCTCACAACCCCTAGTCAGGGAAAACCCAAATTCTCAGATATCCATAACAAGCTGAGCAGTCTGCAACAATAGAAATTATAAGTGCTGCACACTGAACTAGAGTCTCTGGCACTTTAAAGTGCACATTTTCCAGCTTTGCCCTTTACATAGTATTTCATGGGGGCCACCCGTTGCAACTGCTGATAAGGTTGTGTGCAGGTTGGGTGATGAATCTGCACTAATTTCAGAAGGTTTTTCTGTCTGATTGCAGAAAAACAAGATATGCATGTATCCTCAAGAAAAATCCTTAAAGGGAAACTACGCAAAAGTGTGTGCATTGTCTAGCGGAAAATAGATCAAAGGGGTGAAAAAAACACAAAAAGAAATAACTATTGAGCAATAAGTAAATACTTCACCTAGAGTGCAACAGATTTTTTTATTATTATTTGAAGTTTTTTAAAGCTGTTATTAAATAGTCTTTCCACCACTGACTTCAACACATGCAACCTTTTTTTTTTTCAGATATAGCTGTTGCTCTTTTTTTTCTATCCCAGCACCCAAAAAAACCCCAAACACCCTTTGGAACACTGTGACATTTGGGTTGATGCAGAGATCTCCAACAGTTTGGAGGTTTGCATTTGGATTCATGTTTTGAGACTGTGATGCAGCATACAAAACAGCAGAAAAATTTAAACCAAAAAAGATCAAACCAATACATTTATCCATACTTAAAACAGAAAAAAAAAAAATTAAAAAAGCAGCCAATGCCTAAAACTGACTCCAGGGTTCTTCATGTGTTCAAATTTAGGATGTTTTGATTTCATGCCATCGTTGTTTATTCTCAGACGGGAGATAAACTCCAGCAGCCGCTGCCCGCTGCTTCCCCCGCCCCCACCACGTGTCCATGTAAGACATTCGGAAGGAAAACAAAAAGCCCGTGGACTGAGATAAAGGCAGTTTCATAATTCAACACAGAGAAGAGACAACAATAATAATGATAATACCAGTGAAATAATATACAAAGTAAGTGATAATAAACCCCTTACCTGAGATGCAGCTACAGCAGCCGCGAGCTAACCCACAAAAAAATAACCACTGCTCCACCCCACCACTTATATAGAGGACATGATGTCAGTATGGTACCGAATACCCCATTGGCTGGGTCAGTTGTTTACCCCGGCTGTGGCTACGCCCAGCAGCAGCCTTGCAGAGATTAACTCTACCCTGATCAAAGTCAGGGCGTTATCCACCCCTTATTCAATACCAGCTACATCATGCCCAGCAGATATTTAATAATTAACACCATACAATTTAATTCACTAACAGTTCTCCCTCAAAATTAAGTCCCCTCGCAGTACACATCAGATACCTCCATTTTCCTGCATCACCCACCAGGTGCACTCAGGTCCTTGAGAAAAAGCAATCTAATGGATGGTTTTGCTTTGCCAGAAGCAGGGTGAACCCAAACCATCCTCCCCAATACATTCTTCATGTGCTCCACGGGGACTTTATCCCCTTCTACAGCACATGGGAGTTTTGACTGGGCAGGGCCAGCCTAAATGGTGTATCCTCTTGTGTTGACTAACCAGGTGGCTTTTGCTAAATTTTTGTCCCAGTGTTTGAAGGTCCCTCTCCCCATAGCTTTCAGTGTAGTTTTTAACATTCCATTGTACCTTTCAATCTTCCCAGAGGCTGGTGCATAATAGGGGATGTGATAGACCCACTTCATGCTATGCTCCTTTGCCCAGGTGTCTATGAGGCTGCTTCAGGAAAGCAAGGAGAACTGGCACAGGAGGACAAC
>NW_008583589.1:0-13184 GCF_000691845.1 Merops nubicus | reverse complement strand
TTCCATACCATATGACATCACACTCAGTGATAAAAGCACAGGGAAAGGAGGAGGAGGGGGAGATTTTTGAGATTATGGCTCTTGTCATTCCAGGTAATTTTTATGTGTGCTGAAGCTTTTCTTTACAGGAAGCAACTAAACATCTGCTGGCTGATAGGAAATAGTGAGTAAATTCCTAATTTTCCTTTGCTTGCAGGCACAGTTTTGATTCCCCTGTTAAACTGTCTTTTTTTTGACTCACAAGTTTTCTCACTTCTGCTCTTTCAGTTCTCTCTCTCATCCTGCTGAGAGGAGTGAGTGATTGGATAGGGGCTTAGGTGATGATTAGGAGAAACTCACCATGGTATCTTTTTAAAATGTACATTTGGAGATCTGAGCAGTTCATAAGGCTGCAATACTAGTATTTCTAGCACAGTTATAAAACATATTTATACTAAAAACTCTCATTACTTCTCTACAGCAAGTTAAAAATCTCAATACTTTGAATGCACTACAATAATCAAAACGTTCTAAAAATCTTAAATGAGCTTCATCAAGCTCTTATAATAACAGGATGAAGATGTACTTTATATATCACTGAGGAAGTAACAGCAAAGGGAAAGGGAAAATAAATAACAGTTTAGATGGAAAGGTAATTGGACCAGAAGAAGACATCAGGAACAATATAAAGAGGCGTACTGGAAAAGTTCATAGAATTCCATCAGAATCTGATATGGAAAGACTGGATTTTTTAATACATTTTGTCCTTAATAGAGCTATTTTCTGGAATTATGTAGAAAGATGGAAAAACTAAATACAGTCTCTATATTGTTTTGTTCTTTTACTATTGATAGACATCATGTTAAAAATTAAAAATCTTTCATCATGTCTCTGAAGGTCATTTAAAGACCGTTCTTTGAAGGGCACTTCAAATTGTTTCTGAACTACTGTGGCCTTTTCAGTAATGGTTAGGAGTGAGAGCTAATGTCTTAATGCTCCACTGCAAGATGGAATGCTAAATAGTATTTTTTTGGAGAAGAAAAATGCAGCCTTTTTGTAGGCAAGGGAAGTTTTGCTTCAGGTGAGCAAAGTTTTTAGACATTCACATTGACCTTGAAAAAAACCCCAAAAACCAGATTCTTTGTTTTATTGTGAAAATATCTAGAGAAAATTACCTGTTTTATGTCAATAGACCCCCAAATATCTCTTATGCCTTCTTACTATATTATTTAAATTATGGATCTTTTCCTATAAAAAATAAATATCTATGAATAAAGTTCCAGATGCAAGATATTCAGCAGCTTCTGCCATATTTAGGACACTGACAGTGACTTATTTTATTATGTGCAGTTTGCAAAATGCAGTAAAGTTTTGTCCATAAGTGATTATGACTGAGGAAGAAAACATGAAAATCTTACAGGGATTAAGGCAAAACCTTGAAGCAATGGCAGTAATAGGAACATGAAGAAGTTAAAGGATATGCTGTACAGTGGCAGGCGTA
The DNA here is from genome assembly GCF_000691845.1 of Merops nubicus. Classification (NCBI taxonomy): domain Eukaryota; kingdom Metazoa; phylum Chordata; class Aves; order Coraciiformes; family Meropidae; genus Merops; species Merops nubicus. The sequence continues at coordinate 11,704 of NW_008583589.1, read as the reverse complement.
ACGTTTTCTTCACGCCTTTAGGTTCAGATCTACTTATCCAGCTCTACTGAGTAGAATTTCCTACTGTTATGAGCTCCTGAAGCATGCATAGTTTGTAGCATGTTTTCTTACTAACATGAGAAATCAGCCATGGGAATAAGCAACAGTACAATAAGTGGGCAAAGGGATATGGTGCTCATGGGGGACATCAGTCACTCTGATATTTGCTGGAAAGGCTATGCAGAGAAGCACATAGAGTCCAGGGGAGTTCTGAAGTGATTCATGATAATTTTCTGACAGAGGTGGTGGAGGAGCCAATGAGGAGAAGTGTGTCGCTGGACTTTGTACTAACGAACAAAGAAAGTCTGGTTGAGGGTGTCAGGGCTGGGGGGAGCCTTGGCTGTAGTAACCGTGAGGTGGTGAAGTTGAAGATCATGCAAGGAAGAAGCATGCAAGAGCAATAAGCAGGTTTGCGACCCTAGACTCCGAGCTTACTTTGACCTCTCTAAAGACCTACTTGGAGGAATGTCATGGGTTAGGCCTCTAGATGGTAGGGCCCAAGAGAGACAGTTAATATTCAAGTGCCACTTCCTCCAAGCTCAGCGTCTGTGTGTTCCTATGAATAAAAGATCAAGTAACAGAGGCAAGGGACCTGCATGGATGAGAAAGGAGCATCTGGAAAACCCCAAATGGAAGAAGAAATTTTACAGCATGTGGAAACAGGGGCCGTCCACTTGGGAGGAATATAAGAACATTTCCAGATTGTGTAGTGTGGAGAGCTTAGCCACAGAGTGGCTAACAGCAAAGGGACATGATAAAGTGCAGCTGGTTGAAGTTTAGTAAAACAAACTCCAGGTCAAGATAACCTGGGGTGCAACTATTGTAGGATAATGGGATGAGTAAAAGGAACTGGAACACTAAGATAAAGAACTGCTAACCACAAGGCTAAACACAAAAGATAAACATAAGAGGGGTTGACATGTAATCTGTAACCAATGATGAGCTTCGCTTTTGCAATATGTATGAGCTAATTTAAATATGTATGAGCTAATTAAGCACAATATACAAGATGCCTTCTGATTTTCAATAAACGAGGCTTTCCGATCATCATAGGATGGTGTCTGTCTCCCGCTTATTCTCCGTCAATGTAGGCATACAATGAGGTAGATTAAGACCCTCTTGGAACTAAATCTGGCAAATAATGTAAAACACAACAAGGAATTCTTCAAGTACATCAACAGCAAAAGGAAGGCTAGGGAAAATGTGGCTCTTCTGCTGACATAGGTGGGTGCTGAGGTGATGGAGGATACACAGGTGGAGTTATAGAATGCCTTCTTTGCCTCAGTGTTTACTGCTAGGGACCATCCATCAGGAATCTCAGTCCCTGGTAGTAAGAGACAGTCTGGAGGAAGGAAATCTCTCCCTTGGTTGAGGAGGATTAGGTTAAAGATCATTTAGGAGAGCTGGACACCCACAGGTCCATAGACCCTGACAGGATCATCCCATAAGTACTGAGGGAGCTGGCTGGCTGATATTGTTGTTATGCCACTCTCCATCATTTTTGAAAGATCATGGAGAATGAGAGCGGTGCCTAAGGAGTGGAGGAAAGCCAATGCCACTCCAGTCTTCAGAAAGGGCAAGAAGAAGGACCCAGGAAATTGCAGGCCAGCCAGCCTCACATCCATCCTTGGAAAAGCGATGGAACAGCTCATTCTGGAGGTCATCTCTAAGAATGCCGGGGAAAAGAAGGTTATCAGGAGTGGTCAGCATGGACTCACCATGGCGAAATCGTGCTTGACTGGTCTGATAGCCTTCTATGATGGCGTGGCTAGCTGTGTAGATGAGAAGAGGGCAGTGGATGTTGTCTTCCTCAACACTAGCACGGCTTTTGGCACTGTCTCCCATAGCATCCTCATAGAGAAGCTTAGGAAGTGTGGGTTAGATGAGTGGACGGTGAGGTGGACTGAGAACTGGCTGAATGACAGAGCTCAGAGGGCTGTGATCAGTGGTGCAGTCTGTCTTGAGGCCTGTAGCTCGTGGTGCTCCCCAGGGGTCACTACTGGGTTGAGTCTTCTTCAACATCTTCATCAATGGCCTGGATGAGGGGATGGAGTGTACCCTCAGCAAGTCTGCTGATAGTGCAAAACTGGGAGGAGTGGCTGACACACCAGAAGGCTGAGCTGCTATTCAGTGAGACCTGGACAAGCTGGAGAGTTGGACAGAGGGGAACCTAATGCAGTTCAACAAGGGCAAGTGTAGAGTCCTGCACGTGGGGAGGAATAACCTCATGGACCAGTACACGCTAGGCACTGACCTGCTGGAAAGCAGCTCCATGGGAAAGGACCTGGAAGTCCTGGTGGACAGCAGGTTAACCATGAGTCCACAGTGTGCCCTGCGGTCAAAAAGGCCAATGGTGTCCTTGGGTGCATTAAGAAGGGAATGACCAGCAGGTTGAGGGAGGTTCTCTTCCTCCTCTACTCTGCCCTAGTGAGGCCACATCTGGAGTGCTGTGTCCAGTTCTGGGCTCCCCAAGAGAGCACAAGGGAGGGTTGCAAAAGTGATTAGAGTACTTGAACATCTCTTTTATGAGGAAAGGCTGAGAGAAGTGGATCTTTTATCTTGGAGAAGAGAATGCTGAGGGGGGATCTTATTAATGTTTACAAATATCAAAAGGGTAAATGTCAAATGGATGAGGCCAGTCTCTTTTCAGTGGAGTCTAGTGATAGGACAAGGGGCAGTGGGCACAAACTGGAACACAGGAAATTGCACTTAAACATATGGAGAAACTATTTTGAGGGTGATGGAGCACTGGAACAGGCTGCTCAGAGTGGTTGTGGAGTCTCCTTCTCTGAAGACTTTCAAAACCTGCCTGGAAGTGAGCCTGTGCAACCTGCTCTAGTTGAACCTGTTTTGTCAGGGAGGTTGGACTATATAATCTCCAGGGGTCCCTTCTGACCTTTATCATTCTGTGATTCTGTGAAAAGAGAAAAAAAGGAAAGAAAACAAGTTTAGAAAAGTAAAGCAATTAGGTAACATTTCATGTGTAGAAAATGCAAATAATGACTGAAAGAAAATAATGAAAAAGGAGGTGTGGCTGATACTCTGGAGATTTGTTCTGCCATCCAGAGGGACTTTGACAGTGTGGAGAGACATAGGAATGTAAGAAATTTCAACAACAAGAAGTGCAAAAGCCTGCACTTGGGGAGGAACAACCCCATGCACCAGTGCACTGCTGGAAAGCAGTTTTCAAGAAAAGGACCTGAAGGTCCTTTTGGATACTGAGTTGAACATGAGCCAGCAATGTGCCCTTGCAGCAAAGAAAGTCAGTGATGTTCTGGGCTGCATTAAACAAAGTATTGCCACCAGGTTGAAGGACGTGATGAGCACTGGTGAGGTCACATCTGGAGTGTTTGGTCCAATTTTGGGAACCTTGATACAAGAGAGACATGGACAGACTGGAAATACCCAAAGGAGTGTGTGAAGAGGATGGAGCCAGGCTCTTTACAGTGGTGCCCAGTGACAGGAAAAGAGGCAATGGACACAAACCAAAACTTGAGAGAGTCCCTCTGAATGTCAGGAAACACTTTTTCACTGTGACCAAGCACTGGCACAGGTTTCCTAGGGAGGCTGTCGAGTCTCCATCCCTGGAGATATTCAACAGCAGTATGGACATGGTCCTAGGCAATCAACTCTAGGTGGACTTGCTTGAGCAGGGGAGTTGGACAAGGTGACCTTCAAAGGTCCTTTCCAACTTCAGACATTTTGAAAAGTGAAAAGTGGCTAAGCACATGAAAGTGTAAGTAAAGGAATGGAATAACAAAACCCAGAAAGTTCAGTAACAGAATATAGAAGTAAAGCTGTGGCCAAAGTGAGAGAAGCATCTGCAGGATTAGTTCTGCCTCTGTGCCAGCACGCCCAATAAATATGTTTCAACAGTACTCTCATAAAGGTTCACTTTTATGATATATACCACAGTTAGGAAATATCAAATTTAAAAACTTGAATCCAAATAGAAATCAATGTGATTCAAGTTACGTATGGGTGATTTTAAGAATCCAGTTTCCCTAATGATCACAGTGCCTGTAGAGCTGATCAAACCAAGCCTTCCTTCAATTCCTCTCAGACTCTCCCTTCTCCTTTCCAGTGATTTGTTTTCCCTTTTAGCATTCTGTAAAACTTTACAAGAACTCGCATCTTGTAACATTTTTTTTTCCCTATGCCTTTGTTTTCTTTTCTTTTTTTTGCCATGAGCTCAGTACAGGTGGCCCTCCTTTCCTTTTCCACTTTTTTCTTTACTTTTTGTGCATGTTCTGCCAATGACCAGGCCCAACAAGAATGATACAGCCAGCAGAAAGAGAAACCAATGCACAGACTGTATTGTAATCAGAAACATCATGACATGAATGATTGCTGGGGGTACAAACAGATCAATCAGCTGGTACATGATCGATGCCACCCCCAACGATCCCACAAAAGATGTGACTCAGCCCACAACAGGTGGTACAAACAGTGACCAAGGTTTCCCATAGTTGGCATGGGAAACAGCCAACCAGTAAGTTAAAGACATAAGAAAAAGATGCCCACATGGCGACTCTCACCCGATCCGCCCGCATTCGCAAAGGTCTAAACAGAGTGGGGCCCAGCTCCAGGGAGAGTCAGGAGGTCTTCCCTGAACCAGGAAGCTCTGTGGAGTGCACTCCACAGCCAGACACTCCTGACTCCCTGCAAGCGGTCCCAGCTTTTATCCCCAAGCGGGACACCTGACCTTTGTCAACTCAGTGCGGGACCCCTGAGGCTCATTTCCCTTATGGCTCTCCCTGTAGGGCTGGCCGCACCCTGGGGGGAAGCTATAAGGCAAACTCACCACCTCTTCATGAAGGAAGGGCTGTGGGAATCACCCATATGTCAACCTTAATTCAGGGCTCGGAGTTCAACCCCCAGCATTTTAGTGCATAAAACACAGTATCTGTTTGTTAGGCAACACTTTCACTGTTAAGTCTTTTCCAGATATCATTTCAGCTGCAATGTGAAGAAGACTGCTAATAGCAGCTTTAAAACTGTCCACTGCGTTCTTCCCTAGACTTCTCAGTGTGTCCTCCTGATATCCTTGTTCATGTCTAAGATTTTAGGTTCTTTGGGGTACAGACTGCCATTACTCATTCTGTGCAACTGCTAATACTTTACAATTAAGGAATAATATTATAGTCTGAGTTCTGGTTTCCATTTTCATGCAAGACATACCATCTAGACAAGAGAATATATGTATTAGTATGAGGACAGTAATTCAGTATTCATTTGCGATTGGCTAGTGGTACTGTAGAGTGATTTGTAAATCTGATTATATCTAGTGATTGATAATAGTTAATTTATTTCAAAGAGCTCAGTGCCAAGACTAAAAGAAGAATCAGCCAACAAAAACATCACTTCATCATGCAGATAACTCACATCCACTTTTTTTTTCACTTTCAGCTATACTGAAATATTTAAAAAATAAAGTCCTTGAACAAAGAACATCATGCTGCTGATTCAAGGTTCTATTTAGCTGAAAATTATTCATACCCAACAGAAATGACATTTTGGTTTTAGACTGCCAAAGTGAACTTTATTAGTATGTCATTAATCATTGCCTTGGAGGTGACACTTGGAGAAAATGATTTAGTGGAGATTAGAGCACTCAAATATGACACTGAAAGTATCACATTTATTTCCATCATCAATCAGTCAATGAAACGCATGTTAACAAAAAATGACATTTACGTACATTTAAATCTGCTCATAACAAAACGCACTGCATTTTGTTCAGGAACACTTTCTATTTTTTCTCATTTTATATTGAGTTTATTATAGTTTATATAAAAATCTACTGTTACTAATGTATTCCATATAAACCCTATGTAATAAAACACATTTAAAAGAAGATAGAAATTGGAAGGTTTTGCTGAAAAGGACCATTTGCTGGAAAAACAAGTATTTCCAAAAGAAAAATCCACCTTCTCATATAGTCTACAAGCATTGCTGAGTAGCCAGTATTTAACTCAAAAATTCTGCAATTCTGTTCCTTTTCTTAGAGTTTGCTGATGTTGTAATAAGAATTAAATAAAAAAAATAAAATCAACTAACCAGTCAATCAAACAATTTTTATTTTGAGATTAAAAACCAAATCATTTAGAAAATCTCCTATGAAAAAGCTGACATCAAAGTAAAGGCATATCTATTCTTATCTTTAAAAGAGCAGTAACTTTTCTGTAGCTTTTTAAAGTCAGGTGATTTTGACTGAACAATAAAATTGGTCTCTTTCTCTCCTTTACTTTTTATTAACACCTGTCTGTGTCTCACCAATAACAGATTCAGAGTGCCATAATCTTATGGTTTCTGACTTAACTTCTTCCCTCTAATTTTCCCTGGGAAACTGTTGTTAAAACCAACGAAAGCAGAAAATCACTGTTTTCTAATGGAAGTGTTATACTTGTTTTTACTAGAGGATGAGAAAATCATCTGTTTCCTACTCCTTGGTTTTTTAAGCATGGAATACTGTACTGATGCAAAAAAGGAAATCTGTTTCTAAGAAATAAAATATTAAGTCACTGCAGATTAAAACTGAGTATACTTGATATACACATTTACAGCTTTACAAATTAAACTGGAAGTTTTCAATATTAAATTTTCTTTATTTTAAAGATTTTTTTTTTTTTTCACATTAATGAGTGTTGTTACTCGATTCTTAGTGGAAAGCTTTTCAGAAACATTCTCAATGAATTGTACTCTTAAAATTGTTTACCTCCTCCATTCTTTCCTCTTGTACTAAGGCACTGGGTAGAAACATAATTTCTTGTCTATGTCAGACATGTATGTTAATAAATAACTGTATATAGTAAATGTTACAGAGGTGTATACTATTCCATAGTTATTATGACACAAACTTGATTTAGAAGCTGTGTGTATTATGCAAAAATACAATTAAGCTTATTAAAAGGACACGGTAATAAATAAAGAACTCTGCATATAATGCTGTTTCAGGAAGAAACAACATTCATTTTCAGAATGAGTGGCTACCATGGAATCTGTGAAAAAAATATAATTCAGACCTCTTAGCATGCAGAGGCAGTTCAAGAAAGTGAGAATGAATTGTTATCTATGATTTTGATTTAGAAGGTACAGCTGAAAAATAGTAGTACCCATCTAGTTTCTCTAGTGAATAAAATATGAACTCCCTTGAGTCAAGGTACATTTGCTTTGCTAAATTTAACAGTAAGAATTGTCACCACACATCAGTAATCCACTACAGGGAGGAGTCTGAATATCTATAGCTACAAATCAAAGATTTATTTGAAACAAATATTTTCCCTTACTAAAGATAGATCCCTATCATCCACAACTCTGCTTTTCCTCCTGCTGGCAGAAGTGGCAATTCAGGACATAAACATTTGTGGCTCAGTGAGGACTCTGGGAGTATGAGTTGCCTAGCTGGAAGACAATAAGAGAAAGTACTGAGAGCTATAAAGGAAAATGAGTTATTTCAGAACAGTGTCATTGGGAGCAGAAGTTACAACATGAAGTCTGATCTGATCTAAAGCAGATACCTCCTAAAAGTAACTTTCATTCTTAGCTTTAAGAGCATGCCTTCTTTGCAGAGGTACCTCATCACTGAGAACTCAGTGATGTTTCAGGATCAGATGAGGGCAGGGTGCTGTTTAGGGAGCAGCAGCAGAGCTCAATTTAGTTGTCTTTTCAATGAGGCACAGTCTTCCCTTATTGCTCAACCATTTAGTGGTTTGTCAGTCTAGAACAGACACAACTACTCACAAAAGTAATGCTATTTACTTTAGATGGTGTTGGAGTCTTTGAATCAGCTCAGAAGAGCCCATCTTGAATAACTGATCCTCACTGTTCTGTGCCTCACTTTCCTCTTTGCCTATATGGGAACTATAAAGTTTGTAAAGCAAAATGCTCTTAAATAAAGGTGCTTTATGAACATATAGTAGAGGTCAGAATGATATAAAGTCTCGTTGGGCCTACTGCTTGTACCTTTATAGTGGTCAGAATGATTATAAAAACCCTCACCAGAAATAAAAAAAAAAAAAAATAAAAAAAAATAAATTAAAAAAAGCAGCAAACCAAACCACAAACCACTGTAGTCTGGCCAACATGAGAATATACTTATGCAGAAAAGAGCACATGCTATTAGAATCCAGAATCCACACCCTAACCAAATGAAACAAATCAAGGGTATCTCAAGGTCCTACAAGTATTAATATTTAACAGAACTTACTTGGCTTGAGATAAAGGTCAGGAATTCACTTGCAGTGCCATTATTGCAAATGTGAAATCTAGCATGAAAGGAGACTCAAATTGTAGCTGGCTGCTATAAGGTTGCTACAGCAACCTGTAAAGGTTGAAAATGAGGTTCAATTAAGTCAAAAGTCAAGAAGCTAAAGGTAGAACAGACTGTTCATTTGATGTTATTCTACCAGACAGGTATATTCCTGATATTCTAAATATATTCAAGCTAAATACATTTCATTTGTGTGTGGTTTTGCTGTGGAATATTGATTGTTTAATACATCAAAATGTATTTCACTATACTGCAAGCTGAGGTAACGTTGTCTAAGAATTTATTAGTGAAATTGTCATGAACAGGTTGTTTGGACTGTAACTATAAATTTAGCTTTTGAGTTAACAATGAAGTTGAAATCTGGTATGCAAAATTGAATATTTTGCCTGTGGGATCTGTATATTTTTTATTTATTTATTTTTTAAAAATACCGTTGTGTGATTTGGTGATATAGTAGTCTCTTACTGACTTTTACATTCTTATCCCTACCTCTCTTTAAAACCTATTGATAACTTTTGCACTACCCTTTTCCTACAAGAAAATCCTCTGCAACTTGTTTACTGGGAAATTCCCATCTCAGTGTCTTTCATCTTTTCAAATTTCAGAGTTAGAAATTCTTCTTTTGAAAGGCAAAAATTCCCAAAAATGTTGATTTATTATTGGCTTCCTATTTACTCATTAGTTTTTGTAGTGTAATAACCATAGCTATGTTTGACTATTCTCCTTAGAGTTAGCTAAATACAGTATGCATTAGATGTGTCCTTTGAAGATCTAAACCCTCTGCATTTATATGACTAGAAACGGACACACTAGAAAATAACAGAAAGCCAGATTCCCGTATAACCACACTGTGATGAACTTTATGATATGTTATTGTGCAATATTCAAAGACCTTTCAAACTGAGAATCTGTGTCATGCAAAATTTACCAAAATGTGTAGTGCAAACTTTAAATATATTGCAAATAATAAGAAAGAAGAAAACAGATCAAAAGAGGGTAAAGAGAGGCACACCAAGCTCAAGGGCTGAACCAGCTTCTCAGGGGTTACTGAACTCCTATGACAGTAATGGCTTAGTCACAAATTTGTTCACGATTATGGGAAGGTAATCACATGTACAAGACACTTTCTGTAGTGTGTTAAAGTTTTTTTCTCTATTTTTTTGAAAATGTTTTCACATGACATTTTTGTAATCAAAATGACATATAATTTATCTTTAAATTGCTCACATTGTTCTTGCACAAGTGACATTCATTTAAGAAAGCCTCTGAACTGCATAGTCAAACTCCTTATGATGAAAACTTCTGTTAAGAGTGAGATGTTACAGTGGAAGCTGTGGACAACTTTCACAGTGCAGATTCTGTCTCTTTCCCAGTACTCAGCTGTATTCAGCTGTAAATGGAGGATTAAGCCTGTAGGTGTAGATCATTCAAATCACACAGGCTTTAAAGGAGGTGAAGGGGATTCAGAATTCGACCCACAGATCATTCTCTTTATTTTTTACACTAATGGATACAAGTCAGAGTGTGGAAACAAAGTTTGAATGTCTAAAGGTAGGTTTTTGTCCAGTGTGGGTCATTTTACTTCACTGGCTATAACTTTCTCTTACTCACCATTTGACTAGTCCTTCTGTGAGCTTTTTAGAGGAAACCAAACCAAACCAAACCAATCCAAACCAAACCAAAACAACCAAACCAAACCAAAACAGAAAAACAAAAAGACAAAAAAACAAACAAACAAACAAACAAACAAACAAAAAAAAAAAAAAACAAAAAAAAACCAAAAACATATCCTTTCAAGCCAGGGACAAATAGACTGAAGGTTTTACAGAAAAGAATTTCTTTACTAGATCATGCATTTTTCATTTCATTTTTCAGATGTTAACCTCTACCAATTATTTTAACAAGGGTACTTTTTCTCTAAGCAAACTAATAGAGTATATTGAGCAATAGCATAAAAGAACACCTGTGAAGTAATGAGATGACAGAAAATTTCCCAAATGAATATAGAAAAAGGTTATATTGCCTAACTAACCTCTTTACCTTTTTGAAACAGATAAGAAATTATGACAATTATTGCTGAGATAAGAGCATTTACAGAGATTTTCTTAATCCTTTGGTAAATTATAGGAACATATTTTGTTTTGCTTTGGCAGTCAGAGTGAAGGAGGTCAAGGGATGAATAGCTGACTTTAAAAATATCATATAAAGTCACTGCTGGTACAAATGGAAAGTAGTACTGCTCTGTCGTTACCGACACCCAATCCCCAGGATAGCTGCCACCCAACCTCTATCGTTGGGTACCATCAACAGACACAGTCTTCAATATGAAGGATGCTGCAAATGGCGTTTATTGCGTCATTGCAATTGCTTATATATGACAAGTCAAGCCCACAACGCCCCTTGTGGGCAGTCTAAGCTTTCCGTTACATCTTCCGCACGCCGATCCCTGCCTAGGGTGGGCTCTGCTCACCACAACATCTCCCCCTCCACATGACAGAAGGTTGGAATTCTATTTACAGCACAAGCAAGTCTTAACAAGTATAAAATAACATTAATAAAAGATTCAAGAGGTATAACAAATTCAAAGGCACAGGCGAATTCACAGGTACAGTTCGTTTAAGTTCTTTCTTCTTGGAAGGCTGTTTCGTTGAGTTGAGGTGTTGTTGCTGCAGTATCTTGATTATTCCATGGATGGAGGCTTGAATTCTCTTTTCGAGTCAGGATTTGGTCTAAGGGTTGATGTCCATTGTTCTCGGTTTCGGTGAATGATGTCGTGGTTAATATTCAGCTCCTTTTAGATGTGACCTCCAATGACAACTCGACAAAGATGTTAGTTCTCTGTGGATTTAAACCTTTGATTATTTCTAACAGCATCCACCAATGCTGAGTTAAGTCTGATCTCTGACATCTGTCCCTGCATCTACTCTATGTGGCCTGACTTGCCGATCAGGTCATATACAAGAAGCAGGGACCCACCTTAAGTCTCCGTCCTTGATGACGGCGGCGTACCCTTGGCCCAGACAACATAGAGCCCAACTCTTCTCCCAGTCGAGGTGTTGCAGTTAGGGTCTGGCGTTCGGAAGAAATCGCGCTGTACGGAAAGTTAGGGAACACCCCCCTCTAGTGGCAGCTAATGGTATTTACCCTATAACTCAAGCAGACGGAAGTGACGTTGTAAATCCAGACTATAAAATGCATTGTTTAGCATGAATAAACGCCATTTGCTGTTCCATCATATTGGTGTCTGCGTGCACGTGGTCCGAGTGGCCGGGGATTGGCCCTCGTTCCATTTCCTGAACCAGGTCGCTGCGTTGTTGGTACGCAACATCGAGGGACCCTGGAAAATGCACCTGCACTGGAGGATCAACAGGGGAATCAGTTAATGAAAAATGT
>NW_008583588.1:74942-85320 GCF_000691845.1 Merops nubicus | reverse complement strand
TATATATATATATTTCAGTGTCTCCTGTGCAAACTCATTACCTTTGTTAGGGTTTCATGGGTACTTCCTTGAGAAAAAATTCTCCTTGTTCCCATTCTGGTTTGTTCCTTTTATCTCTCCTTAATGAGTAAAAGAACACTTTCACCAATTTGACCAATTTCTGCCACTTTCAGAAAAGCATGCACTTTTTTGAACTAATGTCGTTCAACCTGATTTGAACTATAGCAGTTATAATTTATAAATTTCTCTAGAAAGAATTCCTACAGAATGTCAATTGACTTTCGCCTGCTCTGCAGTGTTAGTAGAGTGATACAATAATAGGTTGAACCAGAAGACTTTGCAGAGTACCTAAAGGGCATTCTCATTATGGGCACTGAATAGCTGCAATATGCAATCGGCTGCAGGGGATGGGGTAGGCAATGCAAACAGATCTAAGTGGGGCTGGCAATAGGAAAACTATACCTGTTGCAGCCTTTCATTTGGAAAAATGCCAAACAGGAGGCAGAAACACATAATTCCTAAAGGCTATGCTACAACCAGTCCCACAATAGCAGACAACCTCTATTAGACAGGTAACTATTAACACGTGGCAGCTTTTTAGAAGTTAGCAGCTGGGATTTTTTTACCCTAAGAACATAAATTTGAAAGAATTTCTAAGTACATTCTACAGATCTCTGCTTTCAAATCAATTAGTCCTGGTTGCTGAGATCCGTGAAGCCTCCCCAACAACGTGCTGAACTTAAAACTGGCCACCACTTGCAGCCTGTAATTCACATGCTGTTAATTAGTACCAAGTGTTTCTCTGTAGACTTTACCAGTTAAAGGATGATTTTAAACCATTGTGCTACTATATGATTTATATTTGGAATGTAGCTTTATCTTTTTGTAGTCTGAACTCTGAACAAATACAGTGCAAGATGTCTGGGACATGTATGAAATTTGTGAAACATTTCTTTCTATTAGATGGTTGCAGAGACTGTAGAATGAGAAGGGAGTTAAAGTTTCTGTTGCAGAGTGAAATATTGCATGTCTTTTCAGTAAAATTTCTTTGGTTAATACCTACCTCACTTCTTAGAGAGTGGGCAAATTCAAAACCTTTGATCAGAAGCTGAATCTACTCCAACACCAGCTTACACATTGGATAACCAAATCTGGTGTAAAAATCCAAAATGGAACTCAGAGTGTGCTCTACATACAACATTCCAGGTCTTTTGCTCTACATGTGTGCAAGATAACAAACAGAAACAGCTCCACTCAATGAGCAAATAATGCTTTGCATTTCATTTTTCTTCTGATATGAAATTGAAGATTTTACTTCAAATTTAATTTTTCCCTATCTTCTCCTGGGCCATAAAATCAACATTCACTCTTTTTTACAGAGCACAGCTATCTGATCAAGCTGATATCACACCAGATAAATTACAGTATCATCAAAGACATGATCTTTACCCATTTGATCTTGTAAGGATGTAAACTTAGAAACCTCCTTGAGACATTTTAAATACTGACACTTCTAGACTTGAAGCCAAAGCAATAAGCAGACTACATTCCATTAAAATCAATGCTGTCAGATCTGGCCCTGAGTCTAGAATCTGATCAAAACCCAGCATTTTCATAGTTTTTAAACTGATTTAAACAAGATGAGAATAAGTCCCCAAAGTTTAGCCTAAAATCCTCAGCGGAATTGAGAGTTCTCACTCTTACCAAGGTGTCATTTCCCAGAAAAGTTTAGCATCCAGATACTTGAGAGGAATTTAGTCCTTGTAAGCTGCCAACTTGTATTTGAAAAACAGGTAAACAGGGGAAGCTGTCCTCATGCTGAAAAATACCTACATAGATAGGAGTCTGGATGAAGGGTGTTTGTAGTTTGGGTTATTTTTACCATCTGCCTCTAAAACCTGTTGTGTTGACATCACAACAAGCTTGCTACAAGTCATTTCTGAAGTGAAAATAGTACAGTTGCTCTGAGGAGGTACAGCGCATATTAACTCAGTTCAATATCTTATAACTGTGGCTCCACCTTTTCTGGATAGAGTGTATTCACACCTAGAAAAAGATCCCAATATATTTACCTCTAATGTAGGGTATGAATGGGATGGTACCAAAAAAAGGCATTTCTGAGAAGACTGACAGAATATTTATCCAATTCTCCTCAAAAATGAGCCATGAGAAGGCGGAGATATAAAATTGAGAAACTAAGTCAGTTGGAAAGAAAATATATCTTTTAGAGTTCCACAGGAAATAATACTGAATAATCTAATGGACCAAAAAGTCACCTAAGTAGTTTTATTCTAAATGCACAGTAATTAAATAAAAGACCATAAGGTCTCATCTTTTTCAAAAAAGACACTTCAGTAGTAGATGATGTGGTCCCTGTTTGGCATCAGTAATGATCTACTGAAGACATAAGATAAATTTTTACTTTTAAATAAGGTCCACCCACCCTTCATACAAAAGATAAATGTTTAAGGAGTTGTTAGAACAAATGTAAGCCCCATTGATTTCCACGAAACTGATATTTTTGTAAAATGTTTGTGGGTGAAATGAACATTGACACAAAATTATGTGAAAAGCAGAGGGTGGAACCTGGAAAGAGTTTACATATGAAAACTTTTCCCCCATTAATATATATGCTAGAATGATGGCCTGGAAGGTAACAGAACATTGATAAGAGGTTTTCATGGATACTTAGGGTAGATGCAAACCTAAGAAAGAGAAAAGAGGTAAAAAAACTAAGAGAAATCACAAAGTATGTTAGTAGAAATCTATCAGTAATGTACGGGTCTTCAAAGCGGACATTTTTTTTAACCGTGAAGCAGAAAAAAATAAAACAGAAAATAATGTGCTACATTTATAAGTACTGCTTTGTAATTCCACTTTCATTGTAGCTTTTATCAGTGTGCATGGATTATTCGCAAATTAATAAATATATAAGACCAGTTAATGACTTGTTTCTAAAGGTACAGAAAGTGGAAAATAGACACGAATACAGGTGTTACACAGAGGAAAATATTGAATTAGATTTCGGCAGATTTAGTTGTCTTCATCTCAGACTGAAGTAAAATTTTCCAGGTATGCCTAACAACAAGTATGACCTCAGTTTTACTAGATATTAAAAGACAAGATACAAAATTTGAAGACATACTCAGTTGGATTTAATCATATTTTTTTCCAGCAGTTTCAAACATAAATTGGTGAATCTTCTTTTAGGCACTTGCTTTTGATTAGGCATTTTCTAGACTGAAATTGAAACAAAATAAGAAAATAAATGTATAACATATATTTAATATTAGTGGCTTACATTTTTGTTGAAAAAATCCATTTGACAACAGCTGCAAATGGAAGGTGAAGATAAAAATACACAGGGAATTTGATGATGCTGTTACAGTTGATTAAACTTTGTTTTACATACACCATTCGAAGAGAATGTTAGATTATCACTATAACCAGTAATTGACAGGAGTTCAAAAAGTTTCTTTTAAGACACCTGATTGAAAGGCTCTATGGAAATACACTTAATGTAGGCTGAGGCACTAATAGATTATCAGCCAAAGTCTGTCCAAGAGAGACCACAATTCTGCATACCTTGGGCCTGTTGCTCCAGAGCAATTTGGAGTTCATTTTTTTCTCCCCAGACAGGAGCTGGCATGTTCCCTATGGTTGTTTATCCACAGCTGTGTTAGTGAGGCAAAGACCCTGTGCATTTGCCTGGTGTCACTCAGCCTTCTGGCGGAACAACGTGTCAAGAGATGGTATACTGAAACTCACTCTTGCTCTTAGTTACTTCTACCTACTGACAACATAGGCTTATATGAGAACAGAGTCTTAGAGCCATAAGTGATCATCCCTCTGTACTCGGCACTGGTGAGGCTGCAGCCCTAACACTGTGTTCAGTTTTGGGCCCCTCACTACAAGAAAGACATGGAGGTGCTGGAGCATGTCCAAAGAAGAGAAACACAGCTGGTGAATGGTCTAGAAAACAAGTCCTGGGAGCACCTGAGGGAACTGGGGTTGTTTAGCCTGGAGAAAAGGAGGCTGAGGGGAGACCTTATCACTCTTGACAACTCCCTAAAAGGAGGTTCCGTAGTGAGGGGCTCAATCTGTTCTCCCATGTAACAGACTGATAGAACAAAGTGATAGAACAAGAGGAAACGGCCTCAAGTTGTGCCAGGGGAGATTTAGATTGGACATTAGGAAAAGTTTCTTCCCCAACAGGGCTGTCAAGCCCTGGAACTGGTTACCCTGGGAAGTGGTGGAGTCACTGTCCCTGAAGGTATTTAAAAGACATGTAGATGTGGCACTTAGTGACATGGTTTAGTGGTGGGCTTGGAAGTGAGTGGTATATTCATGATTGGCCTTGGTAACCTTAAAGATCTCTTCCAAATATATGAATGGCTTAAATAACCCCTGACTGATAAATAATCCAGATTTAAATAAAGACAGTATGACTGTGACTCTGCAGTTAATGTACACTCAGGCCTGAACAAATAAAACAGCTGAGAGTTATTTCTGGTACCTTACCTGTAGCAAATACTTTTCCATGTGTTCTATGTTACATTTTTCCTGACTGGTAAGTGGTGGAAGCCATCTTCATCTAGCAGACAGTCTCTGTAGGTCACACTATTATTTATTGAAAGCAGAGAGGATGGTGAGTGCATGGCAATAGAATGATGACTGTGTTAAATGGATACAGCATTTTAAATCCATGAATATCAAAATGCTTTGTGAATATTATTCATGCCTCTTGACACCAAAAGGGAACTAGCTGAATTATTATTTCACTTCCTAGGCATAACTCTGTGTCATCTACACTCCAATGTCATTTATATTGGTAGGGCACTTTTGAAGTAAGAGTCCTGATCATCCCTATTTACTGTGCAATTTCCACATTACAGAGCAGCTCTGGAGTATCCAAACTGGATTGTGCTGCGAAGTCACTAAAACAGAAGAGGCGTTCCAGGAGCACACTTAATATGCTCTTATATCAGAGATTCAGTGCTTGGATCTAGTAGTCCAAAGTAACTTCCCAACACGTGATCAAAATATATGTGCGGTTACTGAGTATTGCTTGATCCACCCAACACAGCCCTGCAGACCCTTTCTAGCACATTGTACAGTTTGCTCACCCATACGTAACATGCACAGCTGACCCATCCCACTTGTCCCAACTCACTTGCTTTGACACTTCTTTGCCTCAGGAAGGAGGCTGCTTCTCTATACTTGATGTCAAAGAAAGGCAAGCTGTTATTTGTTATTTTCCTTTTTCTTTTTTTTTTTTCCAATTAAAATTTTCCATGAATATACCACCAAAAAGAAACAGTGAAGGGGAAGGAAACAGCTCACCTTTTTACTGTTTAAAGAGTCATTTCCCCTGTATCACTTTAATTCTAAAACATGAGGTGTAAGGGTATAAAGAACACCGGTGTTTATCTTGAATCTCTGCCTTTGTTTTGGATCAGAAATGTAGCACCCAGGCCAAAGACAATACTAAACATTTACCGCTGAGGTCACTGATCTGCAATTTGTTGCAGTGACAGATCCAATATTGTGCTTGGGAAACAGACTGTATTGGTGTTAATGGACTATTATAGGCACAGTTGGGAAATTGGCTGAGCACCAGGTAACTGGAAGAACTGGAGCTTATTGCACAAGTCCAAGGGTGTTTTAACTTGTGCCTTGCTTGTTAACATGGAGAGAGCTTTAAAAAACTTAATTTTTTTATTTATATAATAACATAAACCATCTGTAGCTTTGAACTTAAATTTAACTTCTCTGATTAAGCCAAATCCTTCAAATACAAAATAACTCTGTCACACATCAATCTCTTCATTCTAATTTTGGTCCAGTTGCATCATTTAAAGCCTTGAACCCACAATAGCAACGTTTTGATTAACACTAAACTAGTTCTAGGGGGTATTCTGTATGAAGTACATGGAACTGAGTTTGGACCCATTCGGAGAACGTAAGAAGATCTGACATAGTATCTTGTATCTCACTAACATGTTTGTAGAAGACAAGTTATTCCATTTGTCTGTGGATTATCTATGATTAATTTTTAAGCCATGGCTTAAACCCCTGTTTTTCTGTGGAAAATTCTCTTCCCAGGCACACACTGTACTACGTGTCATATTCTGAGAGCTGTCAAGACATTTGTGAACCATGCAAACAACAGATAAAAATTACTGGGGGGCACAGGGCGGGGCAAACAAATACAAGGTGCAGAAGAAATCCACTGACAGGATGATAAATGATTTAGCTCTGAAACAGAAGCAGACTTGCCAGAGGAGGAATGTCAAGGGCAAGAAATCAAAGATAGGTTGTGAACAAAGTTATTACTGCAATCATCTTCATATTACTATGTGTGGGCAGATAATGTCTGTAGGGCTAATGGTTGCTATGTAGAAAAGAGAACAAGGAAAACTTCAAGGAATACTTTTGGCTGAACTCATTAACTACTTTATTAGGGTCGCACTGATTGTGTAGGCACACACAATGCTGCATGTTTGACATTAATGTTAACTTGTAAAATAAACTGTGTTGGGTAGTATAGAAAAAAATAATGCTATGTTCCTACAGGAAAAGCAAAAAAAATAATGTCAATATCTTCAAGGAATGTTTTACATAGCTATTAAAGCTTCTCCCTGGGATTTCATCAAAAAAAAAAAAAAAAAAAAAAAAGCTGCTGAACTTCTTACCCTCAGTTAAAAAAAGGTATTCAGTCAAGATCTGATAGAAAATCATTATTATGAGACGTACTAGAGATAGTCTCACTTCTTGTGACACGCAATGCAGTTTACAAAAAAAAACCAAAACAAATGCACACCACGTACCATATAGCATTCCCCTACATCTTCCTAGATGCTTACAAAGGTTTTTATTCTAGGTTTTTCTGAAGGTGCAAAAAGCCACGATGTCGTGATGTGTCAAAGTTACCCCTGAATCCCATATGACTTCTGCAGCTCCCAGAATCAACTAAAGATTTGAATCTTCACATTGAAAATTATATTGAGATGTAAGAACAATGTAAAACAGACTGCAGAATGGAAAAGCTGGATTGTATTCTTTTAAATACCTGAGACTTCTTCAGCTCCAAGTGGACCAAGAAGAACAAAGTACTTCGAGCCCTCTTCCAGGGGCTTTTTAATCCCACAGTTTATAATCACATTTGATTTTTCAGCCACTGTAATTTTAATCAGAAATTATGCTAAAATTGACCATGATAGTGAGTCCTCCAGGAATGCAGTAGAGGTAGCAAACTGTAGACAACCAGAAAAGGCAAATCTACTGCTGCAAGTAAATAAATGCAATTGATAGACACTTAATGAAATTGCACCAAAATGTACATCTTACTGTGTGAAAACAAGAGTTGTACTGAAAGAGAGGACAAGGCCACACATTTTTCAAATGATTTCTGTCAATTCTGTGGCTGTTATAGTGAGAATTCAGCATGGGGAGGACTCAGGAATCCTACCCATGGTTATGCAAAATGAATAGGAGAGTTTTCCTGCCAGCAGTTTAATTATGTAGTCAGTATTTCTGGTTATTTTAAAATCAACCCAGGCTTGCTTGACTTCTGGCCAGCATTCCTTTTATTAGCACAGAATATATACAAACTTTACTAGTATTTGTAGGACATGGATTTTGTCATAGCCAGCCTAGAAATGGAGTCAGAAAAATGTGACATAGAACACATCGAGAAGGATTTACTACAGAATAAGGTACCAGTGTTTGAAATATCATTATCAGCTGATTTTTGACAAAATACATGGGCTCAGTTATGTAAAGCATTTTGCTTAGCTTTATAGCTATATATGCATATCAATAATATGTTTTTTATTGAAGCCTCTGGTATTTTCGTGGTTCTCAAGGGGTCATCTCTCCTGCTGACTATTTGCCCAATACAGAAAGATATTATTAACAGGCAGACAACAGCCAAACTCCTCCCTTTGCACTTAAATCATACACAAACAATCCCAGGTGCCACACCACCAGATGGAGGAATAAGTTAATACACTCACTGCACAGGATGCAAAGAAGGGAGCAAGCTGGCCAAGGATCCAAGTCACAGGAGATGGAACTAGCCAAACCATGAGTCCAATTATGTAGTAAGGTCTCAGGTTTCTCCCCCCATCCTGGAAACTCCACTTGCCATACACAGGAAGCATTTCTGACAAACAGAATCCTTACACAACACATACACTATGTAGATAAACCTCCCAACCCCACTGCAAGCAGAGTCAGCTCTTATAGAGGTGGCTTCTTGCCCCATCTCCAAGTTAATGTGGAAGCTGGAGGCACCTGGTGGTGATCTCCTCATCAATTCTCACCCAAGGCTGGCCAGACTCTGGATGAAAACCAATCAGGTGAGTCTTTCTTGCCTGGTTGTGGACATCCTCCACATGCCAACCCTCATTCAGGGCTGGGGGTTTAACCCCAGCACTTCATCATCTTAAAACAAATCAGAAAAATACAAAATTGATCTAAAATAAAGATCTAGGTATGGAAACAATTTACACAGATTACTGGTTGCAGCACAGCACACCCTTGGAGATATACAGTGCTTCTTGGTGCTTTCTCTTACTCTTTGAGTTCAAAAGTAACAGCTAAGATACAAGTACATGTTTCCTGACAGAATAATCACTAGAAATACTAGGAATACAGAAGTAAGCAGGTGACAACTAGTTATATCACAAAAGCAAAAGAAATTTAACAAGTCTGAATAAAATCTTCATAAGAGATGGATGGATACCGGTGTACCAAAATCTCCTTTGAACTTTGCATAGAAATTAAGGCCACACACATCATATGCAGCATTGGAATGATTCTTTCTATGGCACTCAGGATACACATAGTCTGAAAATTGCACAAATGCTAGCTTGGAACTGTTAAAATTTAAGTTCCATCCCAGAACATCAATTGTTTTTGTGGCAAAAGGATTGATACACCCACAGAAAACATGAAAGTGACATCAATTAACATAATGCATCCCTGATACTCTGTCATAATCTAAAGCCTTTGACAGTCCAATGGAAATCTGTGTGGCATATATCTAAGCCTGATATGGTTCATTCTGATTGTAGTGCATTTTTATCCTGGATCACCTGAAGGACTCTAAGAATTCTCTTGTTTTTTTTTTTTTTCAGGTAGATGAAATGTTCAAATGTGGATCTGTTATGGTTTGTTTGTAAGCATGGGAATCTGGACAAATTGTACAATGAAGGGAATTCCATCCAATCTACATATGAAGCTTGCCCACTGTTTGTCAGAAGGAAAAAATGTCAGACATGCCACATCCACTTTTTTCTACTCTTTGGAGGGGGATTAGTGGAAAGGTTTATTCAAACAAGTGGCCCATGTTATGACTCAAGTAAAAGATAACTTATAAGACAAGACTGTAAATTTTGTATTGACCTGTACAATGGCTGTGCAAACTGCCATAAGTCACTTACTGGGGGTGTTCTATGTTCATAAAAAGGATAGAAGTTGCGAAAAAAAGTGGCCAGACAAGTACAATGGAAGCAAGAAATTATAAAGATGATTCTCAGAATTCATCATAACCTGAAATAAATACATAGTCACAACATTACCCAGAAATTCAGAGAGAAGGTATTTAAAACAGCTTCTGTGCATGTATTTAACTTGATGCACTAGAACATGTACACATATTGAGCATAATTAGCAGTCAGACATTCAGCCTGAACAAAATGGCTTGTGAAAACCCACTATGTCATGTCATTGCCACAAGATCCTTTGGGCAACAAGAAGGGTGTACAGCAAGCTCACAACCCTGGACTTTAGGAGAGAAGACTTTGACCTCTTCAGGGATCTGTCTGGTAGAGAACCATGGGATAAAGTCTTAGAGGGAAGAGGGACTCAAGAAAGATGGCAAATATTCAAGGGCCACCTCCTCCAAGCCCAGGAGCAATGTGTCCCAAAAAAGAGGAAGGCAGGCAGGACTGCCAGTAGGTCTGAACGGATGAACAGGGAGCTCCTGGACACACTTAAATTCAAAAAGAGAGTCTACAGAGAGTGGAAGCAAGGCCAGGTAGCCTGGGAGGAATACAAAGACGTTGTCAGAGCAGCCAGCAATCAGGTTAGGAGAGCTAAAGCCAAAACAGAATCAAATCTGGCCAGGGACATTCAAGGTGAAGTGCTGGGGTTTGAACCCCGAGCCCCCGAATTAATGTTGACATATGGGTGATTTCCACAGCCCTTCATACAGAGGAGGTGAGTTTGCCTAATAGCTTCCCCCCAGGGTGCGGCCGGCCCTGCAGGGAGAGCCAGAAGGGAAATGAGCCCCAGGGGTCCCGCAGTGAGTTGACAAAGGTCAGGTGTCTGCTTGGGGATAAAAGCTGGGACCACTTGCAGGGAGTCAGGA